>NC_090647.1:29843852-30021352 GCF_040937935.1 Hyperolius riggenbachi
AATACACAGGGCCGGATTTAGGCCAAGGCCACCTAGGCCATGGCCTAGGGCACCACAGGAGGAAGGGCACCAAAGCAGCAGGCTAAACTGGTGCAGCATTTGCAAGCTTGCAAATGCTGCAATGCAGAGAGATTAGTACTCTGTTGCTAGCCGCCTGTGCAGCAGCCACCCTGCTCTCTGTGCACGTTTGCATTGTGGCCGGCGGCTATGGACTTGGTCAGCATTGGAGACGGAAAGAAAGAGGAAGCTTCTGCACTGGAGACGAGCTGAGAAATTAGTGGAATGAGAGTCATCTGGCTACCTATACTAGTGGGAAGGAGGGAGGGGTCATCTCGCTACCTATACTGGGGGTTCATAAGGCTACCTATACTAGTGGGAAGGAGGGAGGGGTCATCTCGCTACCTATACTGGGGGTTCATAAGGCTACCTATACTAGTGGGAAGGAGGGAGGGGTCATCTCGCTACCTATACTGAAGGGGGCGGCTGGGGATAGTGGCCTAGGGCGGTGAAGAGTACAAATCCGGCCCTGTAAATACATAATAATAATATGGGAGGTCATTACACTATGACTATGTACCCTGTAATGTGCTGCAGAAGATGTCGGCACTATATAAATACATAATAATAATAATAATAATATGGTAGGACATTAGACTAGATTGTGAGCTCCTCTGACGACAGTCAGTGACATGACTATGTACTCTGTACAGTGCTGCAGAAGACGTCAGTGCTATATAAATACATAATAATAATATGGTAGGACATTAGGCTATGGCTATGGTAGGATTAGATTGTGAGCTCCTCTGAGGACAGTCAGTGACAGGACTATGTACTCTGTAAAGTGCTGCTGAAGATGTTACTGCTATATAAATACATAATAATAATATGGTAGGACATTAGATTATGACTATGGTAGGATTAGATTGTGAGCTCCTCTGAGGACAGTCAGTGACATGACTATGTACTCTGTAATGTGCAGCAGGAGATGTCAGTGCTATATAAATACATAATAATAATATGGTAGGACATTAGACTATGACTATGGTAGGATTAGAGTGTGAGCTCCTCTGAGGACAGTCAGTGACATGACTATGTACTCTGTACAGTGCTGCAGAAGATGTCAGTGCTATATAAATACATAATAATAATATGGTAGGACATTAGATTATGACTATGGTAGGATTAGATTGTGAGCTCCTCTGAGGACAGTCAGTGACATGACTATGTGCTCTGTAATGTGCTGCAGAAGATGTCAGTGCTATATAAATACATAATAATAATATGGTAGGACATTAGACTATGACTATGGTAGGATTAGATTGTGAGCTCCTCTGAGGACAGTCAGTGACATGACTATGTACTCTATAATGTGCTGCAGAAGATGTCAGTGCTATATAAATACATAATAATAATATGGTAGGACATAACATTATGACTATGGTAGGTTTAGATTGTGAGCTCCTGTGAGAGGACGGCAGGGAGATTTTTTTATTTCCGCTTATTTAAATCTATGGTTCTGCCAACTGCCCCCCCCCCCCCCTTCCTGATTATTGATTCTTCTTGTCTTCTGCTTGCCCTAACCTTGTGCCTGGTTTAACACACTACAATACTGTCTGCTTTTTATCATTATTATTAGTATTTATATAGCGCCAACATCTTCCGCAGCGCTGTACAGAGTATATTGCCTTGTCGCTAACTGTCCCTCAGAGGAGCTCACAATCTAATCCCTACCATAGTCCTATGTCTATATCCTGTGGTATTTATTGCCGTCTAGGGCCAATTTAGGGGAAGCCAATTAACTTATCTGTATGTGTTTGGGATGTGGGAGGAAACTGGAATGTCCAGAGGAAACCCACACAAACACCGGGAGAACATACAAACGCCTTGCAGATATTGACTTGGCTGGGATTCAAACCAGGGACCCAGCACTGCAAGGCGAGAGCGCTGACCACTGCACCACCGTGCTTGCCCCAAACTCCTCCCTCATTTCATACTGCACTGCCATCCACCTGCCCTGATCTTTTGTATGGTGTTAGCAGTGCCTGTAGTTTTCCTGTGAAAGTGATGCTGGCCCCAGACTCATCCATAACTCACACCCTCTGCTGGTGACAAGGAAGTACTACATTTCAGAATTACTGCAAATACTTCTAAGCAAACGTTTGTTTTCCAGAGAATTAGAATGTCATCAGTAATTAGACAAGAGACTCTCACACAGCCATGGAGTGTGTTTATACTTTATTCAGCAGCAGAAAATCTAGAAACACTATAAAAAGAGCTTTCCTCATTTATCCCACAAAACAACCACCCAAAATGATGCCACAAAATTCCATATGCTCTAAAAGTCTACATACATAACAAATCACAACAAAGATGTACAGATCGCAAAACTAGCAGCATCTGTGACTCAAAGTGTACCCAAGGTGACATGATGAGATAAACGTGTATGTACAGTACAAAACATTAATAATCAGGCTGTTTTACTTGTTTCTAGTCATGGAAGTGACAGCTCCTGTCTTGTCGGGTATATAGTACACATCTCTGATAAGCAAATGACAGCCTTAAAAGTTTTCATGGCAGAATACAACTTATAAGGACAGGGGAGAGATGTCGATAGTTTGTGTATTTTAACTCTGGGACACTTATTAGGCTGTCACTGAGCAGAGAGAACAAAACATTTATTCTACTTTGTAAATTTTTAAACATAAAATAAAATCACGGGATAACTAAAAAATTATCATTTTTAGGAGTAGGAGGATAAATACAATTGTTTATCTCGTCAGTTTATTTTTACCTCGGGTTCACTTTAAATAAAACCTCTAAGCATAATAAAAAAAACAATGGAGACTGTTGTAGGAGGTTCATTTTCTGCAAATAACAGCAGTTGCGTTGTGGAAGCCGTTAACTGCTTATGTGTGTAGGAGTCGCGGCGTACGCATTCACCTCCAAACATTGCAAACGTCTAAAGACGATACGTAAAACTACTTCCGAATATACGCCTCTCGATGGCTGCGACATATGGAAGTGAACATCTACAAATGCCTGAAGACGTTTGCGGAAGTCAAATGAAATGTTACTGACAAATGTCTTTAGTCTGCAGCGTATGAAGGCAAGAACTCCAAAATGTCTAAAGACGGCGGCGGCAGTCCAAGGTGGCTTTTACACACGGTGCGGTGTGATTATCCTGCTGCAAAAGAGCCCAGAGCAGAATGATCGCACCACACCATTCCCCAGTATATATATTAGCCAGCAGAGTGCGCCAACGAGGTGATATGCGTGGCTCCGCCCCCCGCTCAATGACGCGCTCCCTGATAGACAAGAAGTAAAAAATACTTTTCAATATCTTCATTTTTTTTTTTTTATTGACTGTAATATTTGAAGAATCTGACCAATGTACCACACACACGTGTTCTGTGTTATGAAAAAAAAAATATGATAAAAAAAACTTGCGTCTCTACATTATGAAATTGTCAGTCTACCACACACCACACAATCTTGCAAAAAACTGATCAGAAATTTCTGCCACTCCCGATTGTGAAAATTTAAAATAGAAAAGGGAAATCCGAATGGAATTTTAACTTGAATTAAAAAAAAAAAGAAAGGCTTTCGATTTAGAGTTTTCAAAATGATCATTTTAAGAAATTTCTGTTTGGCCAGCGTTAGCAGTGACCACACTATCTGCCTGTATGGGCTGGCTCTGGCCACAAGGGGGCCCTAGGTTAAAATGAACATGTGGCCCCATGATCCGCAGGTTTTGCCCCCTCTCCTGCCCCCTGAAGCGGCATTGGGCAGCCCCCTTTGTTCCTGATTTCAATAGTAATGGGAGTTCCCTTGGAGCTCCTGAACAGGTTAGAGAATACCCAGGTCTCCACCCAAGTGAATAGAGGCCCCCCCCAGGGCCCCAAGGCAAGAGAGTAGCATTGGCTTCTTTTGATAGTCATTTTGCTGAGGTAGGGGAGGAATAAGAGGAGGTGATGGCCCCTTGACACCCACAAGGCCCCAGGCATCTGCCTAGATTGCCTTTTGGATGATCGATGATTTAACAAATAATAATGGTGTAACTATCATTATGAGGCATGTGGTATGTATATGACTCTGCAAGATGCTGGGCACAGCTAATATTACTCATACTAAGGTCCCGTATATGTTGATTCCCAAACTTCTCACGATTTTAATTCCTAACATCTCTGTAAGTACGACTCTTCCACCACCAAGTATCTGAATGCACTAATAATGCATATTACACTGTGAAAGGTAGGGGGCAGTGTAATCCAGGACCAGCAAAGTGCCCAAATAAATATTGCCGTCACCCAACAATAAGTATTGCCAATTTGCCATTTACCCCTACAAGTAATTCCCTATGCCAACCCCAGCATTGTTCCCAGTATTCCAATTCCTCAAGCACTGCCCTTCATGTTACGTTCCCCCATTATTGCTCCTAGTTCCTTCAGTATTTCCATGCCTTCACCTCTATTGCCTCATGCCCCAAATATTGCTCCCAGTAATGCCATCTGCCCCAGGTAATACCGGGTCCACCAAGTTTTGCCTCCAGTATTGTTAGTATTAAAAGGTCCACCAAGTACTGGGCCCCCAGTATTTCCATCTACTCCTAGTATTAGTAGGTCTAGCAAGTATTGCCTCTAGTATTGTCATCTACACTTGGCATTACCAGGTCCACCAAAGTATTGGGTCCTCCTTATTATTGCCATCTGCCCCTGGTATTAATAGGTCTAGCAAGTAATGCTTCCAGTGTTGCCCCTGGTATTAACAGGTCTATCAGGTATTGACCCCACCACAGTATTTCCATCTCCCCCTGGTACTACTGGGTCCACCAAGTATTACCTTCAGTATTACCATCTGCCCCTGGTATTACCAGGTAGACCAAGTATTGGGCCCCCAGTATTTCCTGGTATTACTAGGTCTACTAGGGCTAGCAAGTATTGCCTCTAGTATTGCCATCTGCCCCGGGGTATTACCAGGTCCACCAAGTATTGGGCCTCCAGTATTTCCATCTACCCCTGGTATTACTAGGTCTAGCAAGTATTGCCTCCAGTATTGCCCCTGGCATCAACAGGTCTACCAGGTATTTTACACACTCACACTCACAAACACACACATACAGTATTTCCAAATCCCCCTGGTATTACTGGGTCCAACAAATTTGGCCTTCAGTATTGCCATCCTCCCCCTGGTATTAACAAGTCCACCAATAAACACCCCCCAGTATAGCCATGTCCCCCCATGTTCCCCTCCATACAGACTGGCACTGGCAGATGAGTGGTTGTCGACTGTGCCGTGACAGACACCCTTGTGTTTCCATGGGCAAATCTGCATGTGTATCTTATACCCAATTTTAATTAGAAAAATTGTGGCGTTTGTTGTAGGCGTCATACCCGCTATATTTGTAATTGAAATAGAGCACAAAACACTCAAATTTACTTAGAATGTAAATGGTAACTGTAAATTATCCCATATAGGATGGGCCTCATTGCCCCAGCACAACCCATTCTGCTTCTCTGACGTCAACTAGAGACTCTTCTAGAACTAGAACCAACATGGCAGCCAAATGAGGGAGCTGAGAGCGGAAGAGGTGATGGCTCCAGCTAGCAGGCCCAACGCCAACTGTTCTCCAAACGTGTCTCGCTCGTCCCTCACCATTATCTGCATCATCCCGGGACCTGCGGGGGCAAAACAACAAGACGTGGGCATTCTTGTATAAACGTGCATGCTATAAAATATGCTACATCACTTATTAACCCTTTAGCAGGCAATTTATCTAGAGGCTTGCAAGTGCTCCAGGCCAATTTACTGTATTTCTTATTTGTTACATTTCATTGCTACTAATTAGTACTGCTGTAATGCGTATTTATGGCCACTTGGCACTAGGGGGCAGTGTGAGACAATAACAGTTCTGCTTTCAGTTTCTATATCCTCTGCTAGCAGAGAGACATCAAAGCATTCCAAGAATTTACAGCACGAGTTCAGCTGCCTGAGATCAAAAGCAGTGCACTTATCTCAAACAACTCTATTGAAGCTGCCAATGGGTTAAACACAGGCAAATATGAATAGTGGCGCTTCATGAAGCAGCCGTATCCTTTGCCAGCAGAACGTAGAGATTTAATTTCATGAGGAACAGATGGGAGAAGACCGAGAACACTTCTACAGCTTTGGAGGTTTCCCTTAGCACAGTGGCCTTCGCAATTCTTCATTGGAGGAAGTTTGGTAGTCTGTGTACAGCTTGATGTTTCGTCAGATGTCAGCAGATCCTCTGAAGGATTATCAGTCTTGCAGCAGCCGTTAGCTTGTTGTTGGTCAATGCAGTACATTGCTACAGTAAGGGGTGGACCTTGTATGATGCATCCTGAACCATGTGGTTCAGGCGGCCTTTTCCAATGGGTACCGCCAGCCAATAACAGGAAGTTCCACCATGTCACCCACCAGCCTTCCAGTTCGCTTGCCCTCCCGCCCCCGCTGCTCATTTACATCCTCTGCTTTGGGCGGCCCCCTCCTCCACAGAGTCTGGATCCCCTTTGCTGCACTGCCCGATGCAGCAGCAATGCACACGTTAGACCTCAGATCAGGGGTAACCTGCAGGCAGTGAAGAGACAGGACAGCGATGCCCCTAGTAACGGCGCCTATACAGGAAGTAAGCCGTGATGTCACTTCCTGTATACATGCCACTACTAGGGACACCGCTCTCCCGTATCTTCACAGCAGAGCCGGTGAACGAGCTGGCAGCCGGTAAAGGGAGACCATTTATGTAAATCACAAATGCTGCAGTGAGAATGATCCCATAGGGATACATTAGGAACAGCGCTTTGTTGATCGCCAACGATCAGCAAATTACTGGCTGTAGCTTCTGCTCGTATAGAAAATGTTCCACAGATCAGCAGGCTAGTCAATAGCATCCTTTCACATCTGTCCAATCGGTACAGATCAGTTCATTCAGTTCTGATGCAAGGTGCTGAAGGCAGAGCAGGATGCGATTTTTGCAGATTGTAAACGCCGTGGATGCCGAAAGAATCACGCTTCACCAAAGTTATCTCAGATTACTGCCATCATCATGGGGTTTACTTTTCTGTTTTTTATAAAAAAAAACTTCCAAAAATTCCTCTCTTCAGTTTATCATTGTGGGATAATTAAGAAAATATGGCACGAGGCAGCAATGTACCTAAAGGTGAAGAATAGTAGGAATGTACAGAGGTGCCAATAGGGTAAAAAAGTCTAAAAACTTTAAAATGTTCAGTAGGCGGTGGTGGACCAGGTACTTGAAGCAGACACAATACTTGCTGATTCTGGAAACAATAATTTATTCACATATACTCCTATAGACAACTGGCAACGCGTTTCACGGGCACAATCCCGCTTCATCAAGCAACATACAAACGGAGTATTACACAGCAAGGAGTCCAATGTAAGTTTGGTGAAGAAGGGGTCTAAATGTTTTCAGGATGCACTAAAAATGACTGCAGATCATTTCCAGCTGCTGAGGTGCATATCATGCTGTGACCAGAAGGGGGCAGCATAACCCAACATTAGCGAAGACACAAATTCTTGAGTTTAGTCTGCAGCATTTGGCTATTTAGGTGCAATATATAAACATTTGCAAAGCTGTTAATTTTTTTTATTTAACGTGTATTCTCCAGATTTTCTACCCTTGCCCCCTAGCCCCCCTTCATATCAGTATAAGGTAAATAGAGCATGTCTGAGATTAGATATCTAAACCAGAGATGGATTAAGGTGTAACAGGGTCCTGGGGAAAGTAGTAGATTTTGCACTCACTTTTGGTAAGCTGAAGTGGAGAGAGGCCAGAGAAGGTGGCAGGTGTGCCCCTTGCCACCCACTGGGCCCCAGGCACCCGCCTACGTTGCCTGGTGAATGATCCTGCTCTTCTGCTATCTGATATTTTGCATGACTGTACGGTGTCTGGCAGAAGTGATGGTAAGGACGTGCCCAAGTCAGATCTTCCTGTTTCTGTAATACTAATCCTGCAGTACACATTCTCCCACCTACCATAGCCGTGGCCGCAGTAGCCGGGGTTCACGTAGACCGATTGGTGGGCGTTGGGGGGAACCGCATGGTAATAGTCATCATAGGGGTTGTAGACGTAGACCTAGGAGGACAGAACAGACTGCAGTTAAATCTAGACTGAAAACCCACCTGTTCAGTTTGGCATTTGCAGAAATATAACTTTTGTTGTGTGAATACTTCATCCTACTACCAATTACTGAATCTGAGAGAGCCTAAGCGCTTTGAGTCCTATTGGATAAAAGCGCTATAGAAATGTTATTGTATTATTGTATTGTATAGTTACTAATAGCGATATGACAGTCTATGCAGAGTTCCCAAGCTGGTATGAACACCTGCTTCCCACTATTCCATCAGCATGTGTCCTCCTCTCCAGCCTTATGCCCTCCCCGGTTCCTCCCTACCCTGCTCTCTGCTTGCCTGGATCAGATTACATCTCTTTTCACAGAGAGAAGAGACAGGAGAACTGCTGAAGCCTGTCTCATCATGACTGTTTGCTATAATTCTTATTTCAAATGTCTGTCTGCCTGCCTGGATTAGATCACATCTCTTTTCACAATGGTGTGCGATGAGAGCAGGACATGAGGAAGGGGGGGGGGGGGGAGGGTGGAGTTATGACATCAATCTCCCAGTCTCCTTTGCACTCAATGTTTGGAAAGAAGAAAAATCACCCTGGCCCAACTTCACACAGGGATTTCAAGACCATATGTGGAATACAGACTCTGGGGTGATTTTGTATATAGTATCTTGGCAATTTATTAGTTTTAAATAATGTAGGTACTCTTTAAGTGTACCAATGCGGATGAAGGAGGGGTTAAGCTGGCCCAGGCTCCTCCCATTTATCTGAGGACTGTGTAATCCAAGGCACACACTATCCAATCAGGGCCATTTCTAGCCATTTAGATGGCCTAAGAAAATATGACTTTCAGTCTTTGAAACTGTCGACCATCCTTTACCACTCCAGATCGTCTCCTGTCAAGGAACCCAGAGCTGTGCATTCTCGTGGTTTCTCTTCATATCTTAGTGGGAGGACTTCCAGTGTTGCACTCTTCTAAAACTGTCTCCACCCATTATCCTTTCCCTGTTGGCGTACCACAGGGCTCAGTCATAGGACCTCTTCTTTTCTCCATCTACAGCTATGGTTTTGGCGAGCTTATGAGCTCTTTTAGCTTCCAATATTTCTTGTTAGTGCAAGATACCCAAATCCTAGACAGAGTGAGTACTAGTTACACTTTATGTTATCCAGAGCCTGCCCTCTACTTAGGTCAGTATTAAACCAGTTTCCATCCTCACTACAGGATCCACTTAATGTCATCTCCAACCAAAAAACATCTCTTGGATCCTTTGCTAATTGCTCCCTGACAGAGGACATAACTGACATGCTAGCGCTGCCCTCATCATATCCCGACTAGACTATTGCAACACTCTCCGCTGTGGTCTACCAATGAGTCAGCTGACGCCTCCCCAGTTCATCTGCAACTTTGCTGCTCAACTCATCCTCTTCTCCCTCCTCAAATGCTGCTCCTCTCTATCAGCCCCTCCATTGGTTGCCCAATCAAACACAGGGTTTAGGTTAAGCTTCAAATTCGCCCCAACAAAGTTCTTGTCAAACTTTCTGCTCCATACATCACTGCATTTAGCTACAAATACCATCCCACATGCTCTGCCATTCTCTCAGCTACCCTACATCCTCCCACTTCCAGGATTTCTCACAAGCCACTCTTCTCTTCCGGAATGCCCTCCGTGAATCACCAACACTCTCCAACCCTGGCAAGGTTCAAATGTTCCCTTATTCAAGCAAACCTATAATCTATCCTAGGCAGTTTTAGCTGCTTACTGAGCTCAGTGCTTCCAGCTAACTATGCATCAATCATAAAGTCCAAATATCTCATTTACAGCAATTTCCCTCCAGCCCTCGGTGCTGGTAACCGGACACCTTCTCTGTAAAAGATACTGCTTCCCAATTTATGCAGAAAATTATTTAGGATACTCACTTTTACATTATTTCCTAATTTCAGCATTAGAAACACTTCCTATATCTACATATTGCTGTATATTGGGTATGTAGCTCCGCCCTCCCAGTGATGTCACAGCCTAGGCTGTCTAGCTATACAGGGTTCTCCCAGAGAATTCTGGGAGACCAGATGTATTTTGTACTGGTTTCGGAACTCTCAGTAAACAAATAGTCCACAGAGCTGCACCTGACAGGCCTAAAGATAAATTTAAGAATGTAAATCAGGGAGAGGAAAGATTTTACAATGGGCAGACTCTGACAAATAAATAAATAAATAAATGAATAATGTAAAAAAAATAATGTATTTATTACATTATTTTCACTGCAGTTCCTCTTTAACTATGCATGGTAAACACATAGAATAATGGGGCAGTTTGGTGGCGGTGGTTAGCGCTCTTGCCTTGCAGCGCTGGGTCCTCGGTTTGAATCCCAGCCAGGGTACTATCGGCAAGGAGTTTTTATGTTCTCCCCGTGTCTGTGTGGGGTTCCTCCGTGCACTCTGGTTTCCTCCAACATCCCAAAAACATACAGATAAGTGAATTGGCTTCCCCCTAAAAATTGGCCTAGACTACGATACATGCACTACATTATATAGACATATGACTATGGTGGGATTACATTGTGAGCTCCTCTGAGGGACAGTTAGTGACAAGACAATATACTCTGTACAGCGCTGCGGAAGAAGTTGGTGCTATATAAATACTAAATAATAATAATAGGGGCTTAATAGTGTACTGGTTAAGGGCTCTGCCTTTGACATGGGCGACCAGGGTTCAAATCCTGGCTAGGTCAAGTACCTATCCAGTAAGGAGTTCAAGGCAAGACTCCCTAACACTGCAGGGTGGCCTCTTGAGCGCGTCCCAGTGGTTGCAGCTCTTGAGCGCTTTGAGTCCGACAGGAGAAAAGCGCTATACAAATGTTTGGATTATTAATAAACACCATTAAAAAGTATGTGTACACAGAGATGACTATGCTATGCCACCAGCAGGGGGCAGGATACACATTCGTTTTGGCAGACTTTGCAGGTGTATTGCGGCATGCATAGCAGGGATCCCATAAACCATAACTAACACTGACATGGGAACAGATGGCTGCTGCCAGTTATTGATGAATATATTAATATCTTATAATATATCGTCTGGACAGGTATAGGATGAAAGTCTTAACCCTGCGTGTGACAGGAACAACTGGATAGAGCAGCTGCAGACATAAATACTTATATTTCAACATCCAAAGGAAAAATAAGGGAGTTTCAGCTGGACGCCTTCCTCATTGTAGACATTTCATCGCTACCACATGGTGACTTCTCCAGACCTAATGAGTGACTCCCGGGCATCTTATTATTACAGGCACTGCAGCCAACAGTCTAGCTAACTGATACTATCATGTAGGCAATCATTTAGGCTATGTTCTTATAAATCGCAAGCGAAGAGCGTTTTTGTGAGTGATTTTTTTCAAGTGATTCCCGGCGTTTTTTTGTGAGCGTGTAGTGCTGTTCCTATACCTTGCATTACAGTAAAAACGCCCCCCAAAAAAATGGTACAGACACCGTTTTGTGGAGCGCACAGCACACGAACCGCGCTGATATAGACCTTCTCATAGAGATTTATTGCACAAGCATTTTGTGGGCCATTTTCAAAATCGCCTGCACTTGAAAGAAGGCCCGAAAACGACCCTAGTGTGCTCGAGCCCTAAGTGCTTGTCTGAAGACTTCTCCAACATCTGAGCGAATGGGATGAACTGGGATTGCCTGACAATGACAAGTGGTTCTGAAGGCCCCCCCTCCCCAGTTTAGGTCTTGGATCTTACCGGCTGGGCTCTGGAGTCCTGAATGGCGATCTTCCAGGCTCTGTGAAAGAGACACAACTATCAGCGCACAGACTCAGAGCAGAACTACAGACAACACAAAACAGCTCGGCCTGCAGAAAAGTCAAAGGGCTAGCTGTGGGACACGAAATGCGTTCTTTCGATGCGATTTGAATGATCGTAACTAATCTTAAGGCAATCATCAATTGTTCACATTTACTGAATGATTCTTTCTTCAAATTTAGTAATCGACCGAAAAATCGTTCCTTATCGATTGCCTTAATAAACAGCGAATTTTCTATACAATTCAATCATAAACATCACATCGAAAGATCGCATTTGGTGAAAAAATTGTACCATTATGATCCTACAGTGAGGGTCACACTGTAGTCACTTCCTGTCTGAGTCAGCCACTTACATAACTGATATTTAACTCTTTCAGACAGAGAAAGAAAAAAAGGAACAAAGCACAGTTATCTGTGTGCTAGGCACTGTACATACCCATGTCTGTCTCATCATGTCACATGTCACCTCGGGTATCCTTTAAAAAGTATATTTAAAGGACTTCCGAGGCCAAAACGAAGAAAATTACACTTTACCTTCTTCTTAGCAGAATCCACGGAGGACGCCCTGCGCGTCCTCCGCTCTGTTCCGCCGGCAGTGTAGGCCTTTCTGTTCCCCCAGGGCTTGCCCCGATCCCACCGAACGGGTCGCATCAATGACACCCCTAAGATGGCCGCCGCCTTGATCCGCGGCTGCGCAGTACGCTTTGCCGCGATTGCGACTGCGCAGCCTTTAGCCCGCCTCCCGCCGCACGCTTCAGGAGGATGCCAGGACCCATACGCGGCGGGAGGCGGGCTAAAGGCTGCGCAATCGCGGCAAAGCGTACTGCGCAGCCGCGGATCAAGGGGGCGGCCATCTTAGGGGTGGAATCGATGCGACCCGTTCGGTGAGGTCGGGGCAAGCCCTGGGGGAACGGAAAGGCCTACACTGACGGCGGAACGGAGCGGAGGACGTGCAGGGCGTCCTCCGTGGATTCTGCTAAGAAAAAGGTAAAGTGTAATTTTCTTCGTTTTGGCCTCGGAAGTCCTTTAAACCTAAAATAAAACTGTGGAATATCTTAAAAAGTCATTTTTAGGAGAAGGAAGATAGATACAATTGTTTATTTCATTTGTTTATTTTTGCTTCCTTTAAAGGTTTCAGGGAATGGGATGGAGATGTCCTGATAGGGTCTGGCAGGGAGTTACAAAGTGTAGGGGCAGCATGAAAGACTCTGTCTCCAAAGGTTTTGAGGTGGACTCTGAGGGTGACCAAGTTATTAGATTCTTTAGCAGAGGCGGGACAAGGTCCTCCAGCACCCAAGGCTGAGACACCAAAGTGCGCCCCTCCATCCCTCCCACCCCAGCCGTCACACACTGATTGCTATTAGACTAAGAGGCCCCTCCCCATCCCTCCCACCCCAGCCATCACACACTGATTGCTATTAGGTGCCACAGGGCTCACAACCTCCCCAACACCTTAATATCTAGTTATCTGGCTTGCAGTCACTGCTATATATCCCCTTTTCTTATTTCTTTCTGTTTCAAACACAATTAGGAATGACAGCTGAATGAATTGTGCGCCCCCTCCTACACTGCGCCCTGAGGCTGGAGCCTCTCCAGCCTATGCCTCGGCCCGGCCCTGTTCTTTAGAACTAAGATTGTGGAGGTGTGATGCAGGTTAAACAAGTCCTTCGGGTACCCATGGCCTATATTGTGCAAGGATTTTATTGTCAATAAGCCAAGCTTAAACAGATTTCTCCATTTTATCAGTGGAGTGAGCGAAGGGTTGGTGGCAATGGTGGGTTTGGGTAGTTAACAGTGTTGCAGCAGCATTCTGTACTGGCTGCAGGCGGTGTAGGTCTTTGTTTGGGGAGGCCAGCATAGAGAACATTGCAGTAGTCCAACCGTGATGTGATAAAGGCATGAACTAGGGTTGGAAGATCTTCTGGAGGAATGAGGTGCCTGATATTTGCACTGTTCCTTAGGTGAAAGAAGGAAGGTTTCACAACAGCTGAGATTTAATTCCTGAAGCTTAAGTCTCCATCAATCAGTAAACAGAGGCTTGTGAAAAATATTGTACCGTTAATGGGCATATTTAGAGGAATGTTTTGTGTTATGTACATTGGCTGGCCTGGGATCCGGGAACAGAAGTCCGGTTACATAAAGGTTGGGGCAGCAGGGCGAGAGGTCACGCAGGTCGGGCCGAGGTGAAGTTATATCACAAAGTCTTGTGCCAGGAATGGAGATTCTCTGTAATCTGCACTACGGCCAACTGGCCGGATCTACCCATAATCCTCTCTGCCCCAATTTACTGTCTGCTGACTAATGGGGGCTTTGCTGCTAATAATGGCAGCTATCGTCCAGCAGAAGGAGATATACTTATCTCTACAATAGACATATAGCGGCATCAGCAGACATGGAAAGTGGCAGAACACGGCAGTGTCCTTCTGCAGAGAATTCCCTGGTCTGCTGGGGGTCAGGACGCTAAAATTGTGTGAACAGTGCTGAACATGGATGGAAGGCTGCACACAGAGGGCAAGAATGGATAGCTGGGGCTGCTGTACATGGATGTTACACATGGGAGAGGGGGCTGCACATGGAATGGGAGGGGCTGCTGTACATGGATGATACACATGGGAGAGGGGGCTGCACATGAAATGGGAGGGGGCTGCAGTACATGGATGATACACATGGGAGAGGGGGCTGCACTTGGAATGGGAGGGGCTGCAGTATAGGAATGTTACACATGGAAGAGGGGGCTGGACATGTAATGGGAGGGGCTACTGTACATGGATGATACACATGGGAGAGGGATCTGCACCTGGAATGGGAGGGGGCTACTGTACATGGATGATACACATGGGAGAGGAGGCTGCACATGGAATGGGAGGGGTGCTGCTGTACATGGATGATACACATGGGAGAAGGATCTGCACCTGGAATGGGAGGGGGCTACGGTACATGGATGATACACATGGGAGAGGAGGCTGCACATGGAATGGGAGGGGGCTGCAGTACATGGATGATACACATGGGAGAGGGGGCTGCACATGGAAAGTAAGGGGAGCTGCTGTACATGAATATTACATGTGTCTCCATTACTCACACTGCATCATCCTCACTTTCTGCACACAGAGGGCGAGAATGGATGGCTGGGAGGTGCTGTACATGGATGTTACACATGGGAGAGGGGGCTGCACATGGAATGGGAGGGGCTGCTGTACATGGATGATACACATGGAAGAGGGGGCTGCACATGGAATGGGAGGGGCTGCTGTACATGGATGATACATGTAATAGAGGGGACTGCACATGGAATGGGAGGGGCTGCTGTACATGGATGATACACATGGGAGAGGGGGCTGCACATGGAATGGGAGGGGCTTCTGTATATGGATGCTACACATGGAAGAGGGGGCTGCACATGGAATGGGAGGGGCTGCGGTACATGGATGCTTCACATGGAAGAGGGGGCTGCACATGGAATGGGAGGGGCTTCTGTATATGGATGCTACACATGGAAGAGGGGGCTGCACATGGAATGGGAGGGGCTGCGGTACATGGATGCTACACATGGAAGAGGGGGCTGCACATGGAATGGGAGGGGCTGCGGTACATGGATGATACACATGGGAGAGGGGGCTGCACATGGAATGGGAGGGGCTGCTGTACATGGATGATACACATGGAGGAGGGGGCTGCACATGGAATGTAAGCTGTTGTACATGAATATTACATGTGTCTCTGTTACTCACACTGCATCATCCTCACTTTCCGCACACAGCAGAAGTCTGGCGCGATCTCTGAGCTCCACCACCAGTAATGAGTCCCGATTACTGCCCTCTGGTGGCTGAAGGTCTGTACAGTCAGTGGATACATGAAAAAAGAAAATTATAAACATATATATAAAAAAAATGAATGTTCCACTTCACAAAATTAGTTTGTCTGCCAACAGACAGACTGTTTCTCCCTGCCACCTCCCTCTTTCTAAGGGCTGGTGCACACCGAGCGGCTTTTTGGGCGTTTTCAGATCCGCTTGCGGCTGCGGATCTGCTTGGTCAATGTATCTCAATGGGGTGGTGCACACCAGAGCGGCAGGCGTTTTGCAGAAACGAAAAATGCCTGGGTGAGGCATTTTTTGGATTGCGGGTGCGTTTCTGCCTCAATGTTAAGTATAGGAAAAACGCAAACCGCTCTGAAAAACGGCACTTCAGAGCGGTTTTGCAGGCGTTTTTGTTACAGAAGCTGTTCAGTAACAGCTTTACTGTAACAATATATGAAATCTACTATACTGAAAACCGCAGCAGCAATCCGCAAAACGCTAGCAAAACGCCTCATAAAAATAAAAAAAAGAGTTTAAAAATCTGCTAGCGTTTTGCGGATCTGCTAGCGGGTTTTGGTGTGCACCAGCCCTAAGTGTGGAAAATGATGCTTTCTGCAGGTCAGGTCTCAGACACACCCCCTTATATAATGGCTAAGCCGAACAGAGTGTGAGGATGTCAGCACATAGCCCCTCCCCTGTCCATTCTGGAAAAGCACTCTTGTGTGCAAGCAGGGATAACTGAAGACCCAATTTTTCACCGGCCAATTGTAGTGATCACTGAAAGCAGCTGTGGTAGTAGGGAAAGAAGAGGACCGGGACTCACCTTCCTGACGCTCCCCCGGCAATCATCGCTCCCCTCCGCTCTGGCCCCGGGATCTCTGCTCACTCTGCCTTGAGTGTCTGGTCCCGGCTTGATGACGTCATCCAGGATCTGAAACTTAGCGCCAATGCGAGTGGGGATGCCGGCCAGAGCGGAAGGGGCTAGAGCTGCTCATCGCTGGGAGGTGAGTAATGGCTGCTGGCTATATGGAGGACACCTATCTATACTAGGGAAACCCCCTCCCCTCCCCTTCCATGTAAAAATGCTCTGGTCCTTTAAGAGGAACTCCAGTGAAAATAATGTAATAAAAAAAGTGCTTCATTTTTACAATAATTATGTATAAATAATTTAGTCAGTGTTTGCCCATTGTAAAATCTTTCCTCTCCCTGATTTACATTCTGACATTTATCACATGGTGACATTTTTACTGCTGGCAGGTGATGTCACTGAAAGTAGCTGCTGCTTGCTTATTTCCACAATGCAACAAGGTTGACAGACAGGAAACTGCCAGGACCATGGTCAACACAGTTTCCTGTGGGAGGGGTTCACCACAATATCAGCCATAAAGCTCCCTGATGATCAGTTTGTGAAAAGGAAAAGATCTCTCACGGGAAAGGGGATATCAGCTACTGATTGGGATGAAGTTCAATTCTTGGTCACGCTTTCTCCATAAGCGGGGATAGCCTGCCGGTCCCCAGGAGGCTAAATAGAGAGAGTGTGAGCACTGGCTGACAGAGCACATGTTTATATACATGAGATCCTGGGGAGCTGTTCTGATTGGACACTTCAGACACTTTCATGAACCCCCCGCAGCGTATCAGAGAGCTCACCTCCGCACTCCTGGCCCGATCGGGCGTTCAAGCAGTTGTATTTCAGGGGGATGCGTTCCTCCATGTGCTGCCGACTGTCATCTGCATAATAGACCAGACCGCCGTCCATCCACAGGTCAAACCAGTTCTTCTTCCAGCGGCGCAACACCGAGCCTGCGGGGAGCGCAAAGTCACACCGTCACATGACCAGATATACCGATTTTATCTCAAGGTGTCCACTAGCGGTACAATTTGCCAAACAATCGATTACAAACGATTCTTTGTATGAGCGATCGTAAATGATAATTTGGGACCACTAACAGACAAAAATCTCCTAACCAACCCAATCAGATTAATGATCCGAATTTCAGTTCGATCCCGTCAATCTAATCAGATTGGTTAGTACATTTTTGTCCCTTAATGGTCCCAAATGATCATTTACGACCGCTCATATGAAGAATCATTCGTAAACAATCGTTCGGCAAATTGTATCATTAGTGGCCACCTTTACAGGAGAAGAAAACTGGTTTGGGCAATTTCACTCTTCCATAGTGCTCAATATTATTAAAGCGGACCTGAACTCAGAACTTCCTCTCGGCAGTAAAAGATAAGCAACAGAATAATAACCTTTAAAGAAAAACATTTCTTTGTTACAGCTGATACAAATCCTGCAATAAATCGGCAGTGTGTCTACTTCCATCATTCATGGAAGCAGGCATATTGTTAATATCCTATGTTTACATATTAGCTGCTCTGCCGTGGCAGTCAGCTGACACAGGGAAGAGATCAAATTACAGCTTGTGATTAGTCACAGATGAGGGGGAATTAGACAGGCTCTCTAAATACATACAGGGTGCATTTCTCTGTTTTCCTTCTGTCCTGTGCAAGAGTTCAGATCCATTTTAACTCATGTTTGCTTTAGGCTGGATACACACTTGTCTGTTTAGCTGTGTGTTCGCTGCATAGGAAAGTAAAGAACCAATGTTAATCAACAGGCTAGATCACACTTGAATGCATTTTTCAGATGCAGAAAACTAACAAAAACTCATACAGAAAAACACTCAAAAAGCTCATAGACAAGTGTGAATCCAGCCTTAATGTGAACCTGAACAAGAAAATAATTTAAAATAAACACATGATATACCTGCAAGTTAACATTACATACTTGCCTCAGCATCAGTTCCTCTAAGAAGCTAGCCATTTTCTTCTAACAACAATTCCATCCAGTTCCGACTAGATCTAGTCATATTTGTCTCTCCAAAAGCCTTATAATAATAATTCCTTTTTTTGTATAGCGCTTTTCTCCTGTCGGACTCAAAGCACTTGCAAGGCAGCCACAAGAGCGCACTCAGTAGGCAGTGTTAGGGAGTCTTGCCCAAAGAACTCCTTACTGAATAGGTGCTGGCTTTATGAAATAGGAAGAGCCCAGATTTGAATCCAGGTCTCCCATGTTAGAGGCAGAGTCCTTAAACATTACACTATCCAGCCACCAGCCCTTTTCCACTATATTATTTGCTGTCAGGTATAACTAAAAGTAGAAATGATGTGCAAGCTAATGTCCATGTTTCCCTATGGCTCAAGCCATATTACTGGTTGACGGAATGCTGACCCAGAAGCTGTTACGGGGTCATCACCATTTTTAAAATGGAGGATGGAGAATTCCAGTGATCACAGTGGATAAACAGGATGCGGGAGAGGAGAAAGGGATTGAGGAGTAGGCTACACCAGAGGTAAGTATGACGTGTGTGTGTTTATTTTAAGGGGAATCCACTTACTTTGCCTCCAGAGCCAGCCGCTCTTCACCAAAGCCATCGCCACCTGCTGTACAGCCTGCAAGAGACACAAAGGTCACATGTGCACCAGTCAAAGTGGCAAAACGCACAAATATATAATGTCAATGGTACTTTGTTGCAACCAGGGATGCTCATCACGACCTCGTAATTACGAATCGGTCGTATTTTCGAGCGAAATCTGCATTTGAGGTTGAAATTGTCATTTGTGATCGGCCGAGATCACGAATGGCCAATTTCGAATGCATTCGGATTTGACTCGTAATTTTAGAATTATGATAGGAGTTGTGATTTCTAATGAACTCGTAACCAAGGAAATGATGTTGTTGGGCCAATCACAGAGCCCCTGGCCGAGGTCCTACCAACCAATCAGAAGAGGTGAGCTTCTGCCCTCCCCTCCCCATATAAAGCTTCTTTTTCATTTGCTCGAGAAATCATGTTTCCTGTTTTTATTCAATAAATGGAGATCGGGAGTGTTGGATTTTTCTGATCAATTTTGTATGAAAATTGAATGGTGTGTGGTAGATTGTCGATTACTTGATGTACAGACCCAAGCATTTTTTTCTGAGTTTTCAATCATTTTTATCATAATTGGGGGAAAATTTAACATACGTGTGTGGTACATTGGTCAGATTTTTGAAAATGTCACAATCAATCATAAAAAAATAATTGCAATTCTTGAATTGAAAAGATATTTTTTTAAAAATTGTATGGTGTGTGGCCACCTTTAGACTGTTAGTACTATAGTATATAGCCAGTATATAGCCAGCAGCGGCAGTAGTGTGACACAATCAGAGTCAGATTGTGCTGCCTGTAGTGAGTGACAGTCAAGTGACAGTCTCAGTCTCTAATCTATTACACAGAGCTAAGCTAAGTACACACGTCCAACTCGTGCACAACACGCACGCGACCGCACACACGACCTGACATACCTCATGACCTGTATGTCCACACGTCCGGACGGATAAACGACCAACTGATTTACATACTGCGCATGATAGCAGAACGATGGACTACACATTGAAAATAAGTACAAGTCGTTTAACAGTCGTTCCAACATCTTGTACACACGGCCAATCTGCACAATATCAGACAACCATAGGCCAACGTAGATCCGACAGTTGGATCGGGCGCAACGCCTCTTATCAGTCGCTCGTCAAGTAGTTTTTACACGTCCACATGCCTGATTATCGTCCAACATTCTAAGACAGACTTAAAGAGGAACTCAAGTGAAAATAATGTAATAAAAAAGTGCTTCATTTTTACAATAATTATGTACAAATGATTTAGTCAGTGTTTGCCCATTGTAAAATCTTTCCTCTCCCTGATTTACATTCTGACATTTATCACATGGCTAAGTTTTTACTGCTGGCAGGCCGATGTCAGTGGAAGGAGATGCTGCTTGCTTTTTGGCAGTTGGAAACAGCTGTAAACAGCTATTTCCCACAATGCAGCAAGGTTCACAGACAGGAAATTGCCAGGAGTACCACGGTCCTCAGAGTTTCTTGTGTGAGGGGTTTCACCACAATATCAGTCATACAGCGCCCCCTGATGGTCTGTTTGTGAAAAGGAATAGATTTATCATGTAAAAGGGGGTATCAGCTACTGATTGGGATAAAGTTCAATTCTTGGTCGGAGTTTCTCTCTCAATATGTACACAAGATAAGGTAAAAAGACAGTGGGAACCTAACATTATGGAGGGTGGAGAGGGGGGTGGGGACAGTGTAAAGATTAAGGAGGTTGGTAAAACTTCAAGTAGCCCATTTCGTGTAAACAAAATTGGTAAATGTGTTGGTAAAAATATTAAGTGCATGGTAACCAATGCTCGGAGCTTTGCAAATAAAATAGACGAACTAGAGTTCATTCTGAATGACAAAGGCTATGACATTGTGGGAATAACCGAGACATGGATGGATGAAAGCCATGACTGGATAGCTAATTTAAAAGGATACAATGTGTTTAGGAGGGATAGAACAGGGAAAAAAGGTGGAGGGGTTTGTCTCTTTGTTAAGAATTCTTTTACAGCTGTCCTCAACGATGAGATTGAGGAAGATTGCGAAGATGTGGAGTCCGTTTGGGTAAATATTCATGGTGGAAATAAAAGTTGCCAATTGCTTATTGGGGTATGCTACAGACCACCTCTTATTAATGAAGCTGCAGAACTGCGATTACTACAGCAGATTGAAAAAACTGCAAGTAAAAATGAGGTCATAGTTATGGGCGACTTCAACTTTCCAGACATTGACTGGGGTATTGAGGCTGCCCATTCTGGTAAAAGCAGCAGATTTCTGGCAGCACTACAGGACAATTACTTGACTCAAATGGTAACTGAACCAACTAGGGGGCATGCGTTACTGGATCTGATCATTTCTAATAGACCAGATAATGTATCAAATGTGCAGGTTCAAGAACATTTGGGAAATAGTGATCACAACATGATAACGTTTGATCTGGTGACTGATAGGCCATGGGGCAGCGGGACCACTAAAACTATGAATTTTAGAAAAGCAAAGTTCAATCAAATTAGGCAGGCACTAAGTTTGGTGAACTGGGATAATGTACTTCAAGGGAAGGACACTGAAGGGAAATGGCAAGATTTTAAACTTATTCTCAATCAATATTGTAGTATTATGTATATCCCATATGGAAACAAAATGTCTAGGAATAAAAAAAGGTCGCTATGGATGAATAGAAAGGTTAGGGATAAAATGAAGAGGAAAAAGAATGCCTATAAGGTCCTAAAACAGGAGGGGACCGAGGCTGCACTAAGCAATTATAAGGAGTGCAATAAAAATTGTAAAAAAAAAATTAGGCTGGCAAAGATCGAAGCTGAAAATCAAATCGCTAGGGATATCAAATCTAACCCAAAAAAAGTTTTGCAAGTACATCAACTCTAAAAAAAGAAAGGTTGACTGTATAGGAATCCTAAAGGATGAGGGTGGGAACTCAATGTTGGATGACCAAGGTAAGGCAGAGTTATTAAATGCTTTCTTTGCTTCTGTCTTCACAAAGGAAACAGCACTGTTGCAAATTACAGAGGCAGAAGAGTCTCAATCTTCTAACTGTAATATTAAATACTTAACGCAGGAAGAAGTAAAGGCAAGACTAAATAAATTAAAAATAGACAAGGCACCTGGCCCGGATGGCATGCATCCTCGGGTCCTAAGAGAATTAAGTTCAGTTATAGCTAAGCCCCTTTATCTTATCTTTTGTGACTCTCTTGCAACTAGCACAGTCCCAGTGGATTGGCGTACAGCCCACGTTTTCCCATTATTTAAGAAGGGCAAAAAATCTGATCCAGGAAATTATAGACCTGTAAGCTTAACATCAGTTGCATGCAAACTATTTGAGGGGTTACTAAGAGATACTATACATGACTTCATAGTAGAAAATAATCTTATTTCTCAGCATCAACATGGGTTTACTAAAGACAGGTCCTGTTTGACTAACATGCTCAGCTTTTATGAGGTAGTGAATGCTAATATGGATATTGGGAATGCTGTAGATGTGATATATTTGGACTTTGCAAAGGCCTTCGCCACTGTTCCCCACAGAAGTCTGGTGCAAAAGTTGGGGATGCAAGGACTGGGGAAGAGTCTGTGTGCATGGATAGGGAACTGGCTAATGGACAGAAAACAAAGAGTTGTGGTCAATGGATCATACTCAAAATGGGAGACTGTTAGCAGTGGGGTCTCACAGGGGTCTGTACTGGGTCCAGTGCTCTTCAATTTATTTATTAATGACCTAGTAGATGCAGTAGTGAGCAATGTTGCTATTTTTGCAGATGATACAAAATTGTGCAGAATCATCAACTCTCAGGAAGATAGTGTCATATTGCAACAGGATCTGGATAGGATGGCTATATGGGCACATACATGGCAGATGAAATTCAATGTTGACAAATGTAAAGTCATGCATTTTGGTCCTACCAATGGTCTAGCACCATACAAAATAAATGGGATACAGTTGGGAACATCAAACTTGGAGAAGGACTTAGGAGTACTCATCGACAACAAGTTAAATAATCGTACTCAATGCCAAGCCGCTGCAGCTAAAGCTAACAAAATTTTGGGATGCATTAAAAGGGAAATAAAAACTCGAGATGCTAGCATAGTATTACTCTCTAGTAAGGTCACATCTGGAATATGGAATTCAGTTCTGGGCACCACCTTACAAAAAAGATATTGCAGTTTTAGAGCAGGTGCAGAGACGAGCTACAAAATTGATACGTGGGATGGAAGGTCTCGCTTACCAAGAAAGGTTAGATAAACTGGGTTTATTTAGTCTAGAGAAAAGACGCCTTAGAGGAGATCTAATTAACATGTATAAATACATCAGAGGGCAATATAATAGCTTGACGGATGAGCTTTTTGTCCCTAGGCCTTCTCAAAGGACTAGAGGACATGAGCTGCGCATGGAGGAAAAACTTTTAGCCATTTATTTAGGAAAGGGTTCTTCACAGTAAGAGTGATTAAGATGTGGAATGCATTGCCACAGGAAGTCGTTATGGCAAACTCTATACCTGCATTTAACTGGGGCTTAGATGCTTTCCTTGCGTTGAAAGACATCCATGGCTACAATTACTAGGTTATGCCTAATGATGTTGATCCAGAGATTTTATCTGATTGCCATCTGGAGTCAGGAAGGAATTTTTCCCTTTTGGGGCTAATTGGACCATGCCTTGTGGGGGTTTTTTCGCCTTCCTCTGGATCAACAGGGATATGTGAGGGAGCAGGCTGGAGTTGTACTTTGTACTGGTTGAACTCGATGGACGTATGTCTTTTTTCAACCAAAATAACTATGTAACTATGTAAGTCAGACGACAGAATCAGGCAGTTTTGTTGAGCGTGTGTGCGAGCCTTTAGTTTAGTGTTGTTCACTCACTGAGTTCTTTATAGTGAAGTGAACTAACTGTAGTTTCAGTTTGTGCATTGATTATAGTAGTAGAGTAGAATTAGTGATACCTGATCAGTTTTTTTTGTTTGTGTCTATTTTGGGGGTGGAGGGTAATTTTTTGTAAAAACAAAACAAACAAACAAAAACCCTTCATCCCTGTTTTGAATCTATAGTCTAGATATCTATATTTTATTCCCCAGTCAGTGATCCAGCTACTGCTAGTATTGCACGTTTGGTAGTGTTAGTCCTCACTGGCCATCAGAGACAGTGGCAGTGTGTGGTTACTTATTAGCAGCGTTGCCAACCGTCCGTAAATTTATGGGCATACCGTAAATTTCTATGCAAATTTAGTCCGTAAAAGGGTGGCCCTGTGAGCAGGAGAGGTGGCAGCGCAGTGAAGGGGGAGCGGTGGGCACAGCGGCGGGGAAGTGGGGACAGGGATGTGGTCTCGGGGGTGGATGACGCAAATGTGCCTGCTGTGGTGCACCTCTATCCCATGGTATCTTACATACTACGATCCAGATGCGGCAG
Organism: Hyperolius riggenbachi; assembly: GCF_040937935.1. NCBI lineage: Eukaryota > Metazoa > Chordata > Amphibia > Anura > Hyperoliidae > Hyperolius > Hyperolius riggenbachi. The sequence continues at coordinate 29,868,408 of NC_090647.1, forward strand.
AGGGAGGACATCTGGATCGCCATGATCCTGGACCCACGGCTGAAGGGGAAGCTGGGGGGAGTTCCTTCAACAAGAGCTTCGAACAAGGGAGTTGCAGGAGGCCCTTGCTTAGAGCCTTATACGGGGGGGGGGGGGGGGGTCAGGCCAACTCAGCAGGTGCCTGCGGCCCACTTCAGCAGGCACCCAGGAGATCTGCCAGGAGTCTCACCAGGCAACTCTACAGTACACGGTGGAGCTGCCCAAAGAGGGAGGTGCCAGCAGCAGCCTCCCTCTCTAGTCAATGCCAGTGACTGACCTGTACAGTGGCTGACTACATGAGGTGTTTTCGTGGCTTTGACACCATGTGCCCTGAATACCCCATGGAGTACCCCAGGCTGGACATTTGGAGGGAGCTTCCCCAGTACACCCTGGAGGTCCTGTCCTGCCCCCCCTCAATTACCAAGCATACACTCCGCCAGTCATAGGCCAAGCTTAAACCATTAGGGCAGCCTTGCCTCAGTGCTCAGACCTTCTCACCCAGTCTTTGTACTTAACAAGAAAAGTTCTTATCAGAAATGTCTTCAGAAGGAAAGGAACAGATCAGCACTCTGCTAATTATTTAATTTGCAGAAAATGAGGTCCGATATAATATCTGCTGGGAGGTTAATTCACTTACGCAGCCACACGATCGGGGTATGCAGTCCTGCTCTCTCAGAGTGGCTTTTTATAATGAAAATTTTAATTTGATTAACTGCGATATAACAGACAAGTTACTTTATATAGCGCAGGCTGATCTGTTGCTGGACATGAATATGCTGGACTAGTGAAATCTATGGCATCTGTGGTGCTGAGGAACCGCAAATCCCATCATGCCTTGCTGGACTGTCAGCCAATCAGTTTTGCCATGCAAAGAGGAGAGCAAGAAAGTCCCCTCCTAATCCAATATGTGGAAATTAGAGTTCATGAACTACTGCATATTTCAACAATAGTACTTTATTAGAGCCTGCCAATTAGGGATGATCGGAACGAACAAATTCCGTTCCGCCGGAATTAATGGATTTCGCCAGAGCTAAATTCCGTCGCTATGAGAATTCCGCCGGATTTTTACGAATGTCCGTGGAATTCCGGATTCCGGCGGAAAAATTATAATAATCGCAAATGGAACCTTGTTTATGCTATATGGTAGCCCATAGACCCTATTGACTGTTCCCTTAGTCCTTTTTTCCCTTCCTCTCTCACCCTTCCTCCCGGAGGGAGGAGGGTCTCGTCTTCCAGGGAATTGTACAATTTCAAAAGCCAGCTTACATACCTAGGCCAGGAATTGAACCCAGGTCTGAGTGCTTGGTAAGTAGCTCTCTTCACCACTACACCACCACCAACACTACATGCTGAAGCCAGCCTAGCATGTACCATTTTGATATATCCAAGAGAAAAATGAGCTTGCTTAGGGATTTGTAGGATTTTAAAAGCCAACTCACATACATTGGCCAGGCCCAGGAATTGAACCCAGGCCTACCGCGTGGTAGGCTGCTATCCTAACCATTATACCACCAACACAACACACTACAATGCTACATGCTGAAGCCAGCCTAGCATGTACCATTATGATATATCCAAGAGAAAAATGAGCTTGCTTAGGGATTTGTAGGATTTTAAAAGCCAACTCGCATACATTGGCCAGGCCCAGGATTTGAGCCCAGGCCTCTTTTACACGGGCAGCTGACAGGCAGTGAATCCACCGCCTGTCAGCTGCTCTCCTGCACCGTCCGGGTGCTTGTTAGTGCTTGGTACCAGCGCTAGCGAGGCAGCCCTCCCCCCCCCCCCCCCCCATAGAGTCACATCTGAGTACGGCTGCGGCCTGCTCAGACTAGACATGTCACGGTTCTCTGCCGCCCCATACCACCACTGCGTGACAGCGCTGGACACGTGTGGTGTAATGGGTGCCACTATAATTCAGCTGCATTTACATTGCACTGGCAGGCGGCAGGCGGAAGCAGGACATTTGGGCGCATGAGGCAAGTGGACAAAAAGGGTGCCATCATTCACTCCCATATCAAATATCATTTGACGTTTGGGCGTCAAACGGGAAAAAGGGCGCCCAGAGCTTATTAACGTTTTCAAACGGCGCTTGTGATGATTTAAGTTTACAAAATGCGCCCGTGACGAATTACGTTTACAAATATACTAAACATATGTATCGTATTTAACTAATCCGTTGTTTAAAATGTTATCACTTACTGTTTGTAAAACATTATTTTCCACATATTAAAGCGATCAGTAAGTTGTAATATATTTTTTACAGTCACTATTTGTAAAGCATTATTATCCACACAATAAAGCGATCACTAAGGGGGGGTCTTAGGGTTAGGCACCACCAGGGAGGTCTTAGGGTTAGGCACCACCAGGGGCCTCTTAGGGTTAGGCACCACCAGGGGGGTCTTAGGGTTAGGCACCACTAGGGGGGTCTTAGGGTTAGGCACCACTAGGGGGGTCTTAGGGTTAGGCACCACCAGGGGGGTCTTAGGGTTAGGCACCACCAGGGGGGTCTTAGGGTTAGGCACCACCAGGGGGAGTGTTGCCAACTCATCCCTTTAATTACTGACACATCTAAGTTATACAGGTTCTTGGGCTATTTGCACATAATCAGTGCCTTAACTGCAACTACCTAGCCACAAAACCTGTATAATTCATATGTGTCAGTAATTAAAAGGGATGAGTTGGCAACACTGCACCAGGGGGGTCTTAGGGTTAGGCACCACCAGGGGGGTGGTGGGGCATACACACGTGCTACTGTCGACAGAACGTCCGCCAGTCTGGCGGACCCGTCGTTTGCAGAAGTATAGTGTGTGTACGCACCTTTAGGGTTAGGCACCACCAGGGGTGTCTAAGAGTTAGGGATAGGTAGAGTAAGAGTAGTTATGTGTAAGAGTAGGGTTAGGTGTAGTGAAATGTTAGTAATATTTACTAATGTTTTACTACAGTTATTATTTATATTTTTTTTTTTTCATCGTTATAAACAATATTTTTAGATTTTATTACAAGAAGAAATGATACATGAAGGTCATACACAATATTATACAATTATAACGATTATACATATTATCGTTTTTTAACAAATGTAATTATAAGTTTCACTTTCAAAACAGGGAAGATTATCGTTTTCACACTTTGCGATTTTATAGACATTATTAAATGTTTTTTAATTTGCAAAACATTATTGTAAATTAAATACAACACAATATTTTTATAAACGCTATTATGCCACGCGTCCTTTCTTCCCGACGCCCTTTTTGCATGGACGCGCAGCAGACGAGAGGCTGAACTGCTCAGCAAGCGCGGCTCAAAGCCAACTCATCTGCTCATCAGATCAGGTGTTTCTGACATTGTTGTCAGATCTGACAAGATTAGCTGCATGCTTGTTTCTGGTGTGTGATTCAGACACTACTGCAGGCAAAAAAAAAATCAGCAGGGCCGCCAGGCAACTGATATTGTTTAAAAGGAAATAAATATGGCAGTCTCCATATTTTTCTCACAGTCACTACAGTTATCCTTTAAAGAGTCCTTTTCGAAGGAACCTGAGGTGAAAGGGATGCAGAGGATGTCATATTTATTTCCTGTTATACAATGCCAGTTGCCTGGTAGAGTTGGGCCGAACGGTTCGCCGGCGAACGTGGTTCGCGCGAACGTAGGTGGTTCGCGTGCGGGTACCGCACGCGAACCTTTTGCGGAAGAAGTTCGGTTCGCCCCATAATGCACTGAGGGTCAACTTTGACCCTCTACATCACAGTCAGCAGGCCCAGTGTAGCCAATTAGGCTACACTAGCCCCTGGAGCCCCACCCCCCCTTATATAAGGCAGGCAGCGGCGGCCATTACGGCCACTCGTGTGCCTGCATTAGTGAGAGTAGGGCGAGCTGCTGCAGTCTCTCATATAGGGAAAGATTAGTTAGGCTTAACTTCTTCCTGGCTGCATACCTGTTCTGTTCAGTGAGCCCTCAGCCCACTGCATACCTGTACTGTGATCCTGCCACTGCATACCTGTACTGTGATCCTGCCACTGCATACCTGTTCAGTGATCCTGCCACTGCATACCTATTCTGTTCAGTGAGCCCTCAGCCCACTGCATACCTGTACTGTGATCCTGCCACTCCATACCTGTTCAGTGATCCTGCCACTGCATACCTGTTCTGTTCAGTGAGCCCTCAGCCCACTGCATACCTGTACTGTGATCCTGCCACTGCATACCTGTTCAGTGATCCTGCCACTGCATACCTGTTCAGTGATCCTGCCACTGCATACCTGTTCTGTTCAGTGAGCCCTCAGCCCACTGCATACCTGTACTGTGATCCTGCCACTCCATACCTGTTCAGTGATCCTGCCACTGTATACCTGTTCTGTTCAGTGGACCCGCCACTGTATACCTGTCCTGTTCAGTGGACCCGCCACTGTATACCTGTTCTGTTCAGTGGACCCGCCACTGTATACCTGTTCTGTTCAGTGGACCCGCCACTGTATACCTGTTCTGTTCAGTGGACCCGCCACTGCATACCTGTTCTGTGAACCCGCCACTGTATACCTGTTCTGTTCAGTGGACCCGCCACTGTATACCTGTTTAGTGAACACGCCACTGCATACCTATTGTGTTCAGTGATCCTGCCACTGCATACCTGTTCTGTGAACCCGCCACTGTATACCTGTTCTGTTCAGTGGACCCGCCACTGTATACCTGTTCTGTTCAGTGGACCCGCCACTGTATACCTGTTCTGTTCAGTGGACCCGCCACTGTATACCTGTTCTGTTCAGTGGACCCGCCACTGCATACCTGTTCTGTGAACCCGCCACTGTATACCTGTTCTGTTCAGTGGACCCGCCACTGTATACCTGTTTAGTGAACACGCCACTGCATACCTATTGTGTTCAGTGATCCTGCCACTGCATACCTGTTCTGTGAACCCGCCACTGTATACCTGTTCTGTTCAGTGGACCCGCCACTGTATACCTGTTCTGTTCAGTGGACCCGCCACTGTATACCTGTTCTGTTCAGTGGACCCGCCACTGTATACCTGTTCTGTTCAGTGGACCCGCCACTGCATACCTGTTCTGTGAACCCGCCACTGTATACCTGTTCTGTTCAGTGGACCCGCCACTGTATACCTGTTTAGTGAACACGCCACTGCATACCTATTGTGTTCAGTGATCCTGCCACTGCATACCTGTTCTGTGAACCCGCCACTGTATACCTGTTCTGTTCAGTGGACCCGCCACTGTATACCTGTTCTGTTCAGTGGACCCGCCACTGTATACCTGTTCTGTTCAGTGGACCCGCCACTGTATACCTGTTCTGTTCAGTGGACCCGCCACTGTATACCTGTTCTGTGAACCCGCCACTGTATACCTGTTCTGTTCAGTGGACCCGCCACTGTATACCTGTTCTGTGAACCCGCCACTGTATACCTGTTCTGTTCAGTGGACCCGCCACTGTATACCTGTTCTGTTCAGTGGACCCGCCACTGTATACCTGTTCTGTTCAGTGGACCCGCCACTGCATACCTGTTCTGTGAACCCGCCACTGTATACCTGTTCTGTTCAGTGGACCCGCCACTGTATACCTGTTTAGTGAACACGCCACTGCATACCTATTGTGTTCAGTGATCCTGCCACTGCATACCTGTTCTGTGAACCCGCCACTGTATACCTGTTCTGTTCAGTGGACCCGCCACTGTATACCTGTTCTGTGAACCCGCCACTGTATACCTGTTCTGTTCAGTGGACCCGCCACTGTATACCTGTTCTGTTCAGTGGACCCGCCACTGTATACCTGTTCTGTTCAGTGGACCCGCCACTGCATACCTGTTCTGTGAACCCGCCACTGTATACCTGTTCTGTTCAGTGGACCCGCCACTGTATACCTGTTCTGTTCAGTGGACCCGCCACTGTATACCTGTTTAGTGAACACGCCACTGCATACCTATTGTGTTCAGTGATCCTGCCACTGCATACCTGTTCTGTGAACCCGCCACTGTATACCTGTTCTGTTCAGTGGACCCGCCACTGTATACCTGTTCTGTTCAGTGGACCCGCCACTGTATACCTGTTCTGTTCAGTGGACCCGCCACTGTATACCTGTTCTTTTCAGTGGACCCGCCACTGCATACCTGTTCTGTGAACCCGCCACTGTATACCTGTTCTGTTCAGTGGACCCGCCACTGTATACCTGTTTAGTGAACACGCCACTGCATACCTATTGTGTTCAGTGATCCTGCCACTGCATACCTGTTCTGTGAACCCGCCACTGTATACCTGTTCTGTTCAGTGGACCCGCCACTGTATACCTGTTCTGTTCAGTGGACCCGCCACTGTATACCTGTTCTGTTCAGTGGACCCGCCACTGTATACCTGTTCTGTTCAGTGGACCCGCCACTGTATACCTGTTCTGTGAACCCGCCACTGTATACCTGTTCTGTTCAGTGGACCCGCCACTGTATACCTGTTCTGTGAACCCGCCACTGTATACCTGTTCTGTTCAGTGGACCCGCCACTGTATACCTGTTCTGTTCAGTGGACCCGCCACTGTATACCTGTTCTGTTCAGTGGACCCGCCACTGCATACCTGTTCTGTGAACCCGCCACTGTATACCTGTTCTGTTCAGTGGACCCGCCACTGTATACCTGTTTAGTGAACACGCCACTGCATACCTATTGTGTTCAGTGATCCTGCCACTGCATACCTGTTCTGTGAACCCGCCACTGTATACCTGTTCTGTTCAGTGGACCCGCCACTGTATACCTGTTCTGTGAACCCGCCACTGTATACCTGTTCTGTTCAGTGGACCCGCCACTGTATACCTGTTCTGTTCAGTGGACCCGCCACTGTATACCTGTTCTGTTCAGTGGACCCGCCACTGCATACCTGTTCTGTGAACCCGCCACTGTATACCTGTTCTGTTCAGTGGACCCGCCACTGTATACCTGTTCTGTTCAGTGGACCCGCCACTGTATACCTGTTTAGTGAACACGCCACTGCATACCTATTGTGTTCAGTGATCCTGCCACTGCATACCTGTTCTGTGAACCCGCCACTGTATACCTGTTCTGTTCAGTGGACCCGCCACTGTATACCTGTTCTGTTCAGTGGACCCGCCACTGTATACCTGTTCTGTTCAGTGGACCCGCCACTGTATACCTGTTCTGTTCAGTGGACCCGCCACTGCATACCTGTTCTGTGAACCCGCCACTGTATACCTGTTCTGTTCAGTGGACCCGCCACTGTATACCTGTTTAGTGAACACGCCACTGCATACCTATTGTGTTCAGTGATCCTGCCACTGCATACCTGTTCTGTGAACCCGCCACTGTATACCTGTTCTGTTCAGTGGACCCGCCACTGTATACCTGTTCTGTTCAGTGGACCCGCCACTGTATACCTGTTCTGTTCAGTGGACCCGCCACTGTATACCTGTTCTGTTCAGTGGACCCACCACTGTATACCTGTTCTGTGAACCCGCCACTGTATACCTGTTCTGTTCAGTGGACCCGCCACTGTATACCTGTTCTGTGAACCCGCCACTGTATACCTGTTCTGTTCAGTGGACCCGCCACTGTATACCTGTTCTGTTCAGTGGACCCGCCACTGTATACCTGTTCTGTTCAGTGGACCCGCCACTGCATACCTGTTCTGTGAACCCGCCACTGTATACCTGTTCTGTTCAGTGGACCCGCCACTGTATACCTGTTTAGTGAACACGCCACTGCATACCTATTGTGTTCAGTGATCCTGCCACTGCATACCTGTTCTGTGAACCCGCCACTGTATACCTGTTCTGTTCAGTGGACCCGCCACTGTATACCTGTTCTGTTCAGTGGACCCGCCACTGTATACCTGTTCTGTTCAGTGGACCCGCCACTGTATACCTGTTCTGTTCAGTGGACCCGCCACTGTATACCTGTTCTGTGAACCCGCCACTGTATACCTGTTCTGTTCAGTGGACCCGCCACTGTATACCTGTTCTGTGAACCCGCCACTGTATACCTGTTCTGTTCAGTGGACCCGCCACTGTATACCTGTTCTGTTCAGTGGACCCGCCACTGTATACCTGTTCTGTTCAGTGGACCCGCCACTGCATACCTGTTCTGTGAACCCGCCACTGTATACCTGTTCAGTTCAGTGGACCCGCCACTGTATACCTGTTCTGTGAACCCGCCACTGTATACCTGTTCTGTTCAGTGGACCCGCCACTGTATACCTGTTCTGTGAACCCGCCACTGTATACCTGTTCTGTTCAGTGGACCCGCCACTGTATACCTGTTCTGTTCAGTGGACCCGCCACTGTATACCTGTTCTGTTCAGTGGACCCGCCACTGTATACCTGTTCTGTGAACCCGCCACTGTATACCTGTTCTGTTCAGTGGACCCGCCACTGTATACCTGTTTAGTGAACACGGCACTGCATACCTATTGTGTTCAGTGATCCTGCCACTGCATACCTGTTCTGTGAACCCGCCACTGTATACCTGTTCTGTTCAGTGAACCCACCGCATCAGTGCGCATACCTGTGCAGTTAAGTGAACCCACCTACCTACGTGAGTGCACGCAGTGTGATATACCACTCCGTGCATACCCAATATGGACAAAACAGGTAGAGGAAGAGGAAGAGGTAGTGGCAGAGGCAGAGGAAGGCCACCCGGCAGGTCTGCGCGAGGTCGTGTAAATGTAATTTCGTGTGGACCTGGCCCACAGTACAGTGCTCGGAAGAAGGCACGTCCCATCACCTCCCAAGATTGTCAGGACGTGGTTGAGTATTTAGCGACACAGAACACCTCATCTTGCTCAGCCACCAGCGCTACTACTAGCACCACTTCCGCTGCATTTGACACTTCGCAAGAATTATTTAGTGTTGAAATCACTGATGCACAGCCATTGTTGTTACAGCCAGATGAATTTTCACCAGCTAATATGTCTGAGTTACGCGGCAACACTATGGATGTAACGTGTCAGGAGGATGAAGGACCTACTGATGGTGCAAGTTTGGATTTGTCTGAGGCAAGCGAAGCTGGGCAGGATGACTACGATGATGACGGTAATAGGGATCCTCTGTATGTTCCCAATAGAGGAGATGAAGAGGGGGACAGTTCAGAGGGGGAGTCAGAGAGTAGTAGGAGGAGAGAAGTTGCTGAAAGAAGCTGGGGCAGCTCTTCGTCAGAAACAGCTGGTGGCAGAGTCCGGCACCATGTATCGCCACCTATGTACAGCCAGCCAACTTGCCCTTCAGCATCAGCTGCTGAGGTCCCCATAGTGCCCACATCCCAGGGTGGCTCAGCGGTGTGGAAATTTTTTAATGTGTGTGCCTCAGATCGGACCAAAGCCATCTGTTCGCTCTGCCAACAAAAATTGAGCCGTGGAAAGGCCAACACTCACGTAGGGACAAGTGCCTTACGAAGGCACCTGGAGAAAAGGCACAAACAGCAATGGGATGGCCACCTGAGCAAAAGCAGCAGCAGCACACAAAAGAAAAGTCACCCTCCTTCTCCTCTTCCTCCTTCAGGTGCATCATCTGCTTCTGCCGCTTTCTCCTTTGCACCTTCACAGGCACCCTCCTCCACTCCGCCTCTGCCCTTGAGCGGTTCCTGCTCCTCTGCCCACAGCAGCAGTCAGGTGTCCGTGAAGGAAATGTTTGAGCGGAAGAAGCCACTTTTGGCCAGTCACCCCCTTGCCCGGCGTCTGACAGCTGGCGTGGCGGAACTGTTAGCTCGCCAGCTGTTACCATACCGGCTGGTGGACTCTGAGGCCTTCCGTAAATTTGTGGCCATCGGAACACCGCAGTGGAAGATGCCAGGCCGCACTTATTTTTCGAGAAAGGCCATACCCCAACTGCACCGTGAAGTTGAGAGGCAAGTGGTGTCATCTCTTGCGAAGAGCGTTGGGTCAAGGGTACACCTGACCACGGATGGCTGGTCTGCCAAGCACGGGCAGGGCCGCTACATTACCTACACAGCCCATTGGGTGAACCTGGTGGTGAACGATGGCAAGCAGAAAGCGGCGGACCAAATTGTGACACCTCCACGGCTTGCAGGCAGGCCTCCTGCCACCTCCTCTCCTCCTGCTACATGCTCTTCGCTGTCCTCCTCCTCCTCCTTGGCTGAGTGGCAGTTCTCCTCTCCAGCTACACAGCCCCAGCTCCGCAGGGCCTATGCTGCATGCCAGGTACGACGGTGTCACGCCATCTTAGACATGGCTTGTCTCAAAGCGGAGAGTCACACTGGAGCAGCTCTCCTGGCTGCTCTTAAGAAACAGGTGGATGAGTGGCTGACCCCGCACCACCTGGAGATAGGCAACGTGGTGTGCGACAACGGCAGCAATCTGCTTGCCGCTTTGCATATGGGGAAGCTGACACACATACCCTGCATGGCACATGTCATGAATCTAGTGGTTCAAAGATTTGTGGCAAAGTACCCTGGCTTAGCGGATGTCCTGAAGCAGGCCAGGAAGTTCTGTGGGCATTTGAGGCGCTCTTACACAGCCATGGCACGATTTGCAGAAATTCAGCGTAAAAACAACATGCCGGTGAGACGCCTCATTTGCGATAGCCCCACTCGCTGGAACTCGACCCTGCTCATGTTCTCCCGCCTGCTAGAACAGAAGAAAGCCGTCACCCAGTACCTCTACAACTGGAGTAGAACGAAACAGTCTGGGAAGATGGGGATGTTCTGGCCCGACAACTGGACACTGATGAAAAATGCATGCAGGCTCATGCGGCCGTTTGAGGAGGTGACCAACCTGGTGAGCCGCAGTGAGGGCACCATCAGCGACTTAATTCCCTACGCGTACTTCTTGGAGCGTGCTGTGCGTAGAGTGGCGGATGAAGCTGCGAATGAGCGTGACCAGGAACCGTTACGGCAGGAACAGGCATGGGACCAATTTTCATCAGACCCAGCTGTTTCCTCAACACCTGCGGCAGCACAGAGGGGGGAGGAGGAGGAAGAAGAGAGGTCGTGTGCAGAAGACGAGTCAGACTCAGAGGATGATGAGCAAGGTGTTTCTTTGGGGGAGGAGGAGGAGGAGGAGGAGGGGACAGCGGCAGGAGAACAACCGCAGCAGGCGTCGCAGGGGGCTTGTGCTGCTCAACCTTCCCGTGGTATTGTTCGCGGCTGGGGGGAGGAGGTTGACTTACCTGACGTCACTGAGGAAGAGCAAGAGGAGATGGAGGGTACTGGATCCGACTTTGTGCAGATGTCGTCTTTTATGCTGTCCTGCCTGTTGAGGGACCCCCGTATAAAAAACCTCAAGGGGAATGAGCTGTACTGGGTGGCCACACTACTAGACCCTCGGTACAGGCACAAAGTGGCGGACCTGTTACCAACTCACCGGAAGGTGGAAAGGATGCAGCATATGCAGAACCAGCTGTCAACTATGCTTTACAATGCCTTTAAGGGTGATGTGACGGCACAACGCCAGCAAGGTACCACTGCCACTAATCCTCCTCCCGTGTCCACGCAGTCAAAGACAGGACGCTCCAGCGATCTCATGGTGATGTCGGACATGCGGACGTTCTTTATTCCAACGCCTCGCCGTAGCCCTTCCGGATCCACCCTCCACCAACGCCTCGACCGGCAGGTAGCCGACTACCTGGCCTTAAGTGTGGATGTAGACACTGCTGTGAACAGCGATGAGGAACCCTTGAACTACTGGGTGCGCAGGCTTGACCTGTGGCCAGAGCTGTCCCAATTTGCCATCCAACTTCTCTCCTGCCCTGCCGCAAGCGTCCTCTCAGAAAGGACCTTCAGCGCAGCTGGAGGCATTGTCACAGAGAAGAGAAGTCGCCTAAGTCACAAAAGTGTTAAGTACCTCACCTTTATCAAAATGAATGAGGCATGGATCCCGGAGGGCTGCTGCCCGCCCCAAGACTAAGTCAGTCCCCGCACACACAGCATCTCTGCCTGCACGCCGTGTGACTGGCTGCCTGGCCTGCCCCAAAAAGACTAAGTCGCTCCCAGTCCCTCCACACAGCATGTCTGCCTGCAGGCCGCTTCACTACCTTCTCCGCCACCACCAACAGGGTCCGGGACTCCAGGCGGATTGCTGAATTTTTTAGGCCGCTGCTAGCAGCGGCCGCTGTAATAATTTTTATGGTGCGTGTACATGACTGCCTAATTTTTCTGGCTGCACTGAGGGCAGCTGCAACAACAAAAGAAAAGGCATGTACATGCGCCCATTCCCCTTCGTGATCATTACCTTGCCGTGGTGAAGGGGCTTGCGTATCACAATGAAGCAATGACCGGCGCCTAGATGAGTGTCTCGGGGGGCACACAAAAGATAATAAGGTCGTTGCTTCATTGTGGTCAGACCAAATTTGATCAGCTGGACAGTCACTGTTCTGTCATTCAGCTACATCAGCCAGGCCGACCATATGGGCTGTAAAGCCACAAAAACCTGCACTCTCGCCATGGTGCGCACCAGTCCAGCACGGCCGTCACTAGTACAAACAGCTGTTTGCGGTGCGTTACACGGTGAGTTTGGTGTGTCAGTGTGAAGCAGTACCTTAATTACACTACCTGATTGATGTATACACATGCAAGATGTTTTAAAGCACTTTAGGCCTGTCATTTAGCATTCAATGTGATTTCTGCCCTTAAAACGCTGCTATGCGTCAAATCCAGATTTTTCCCGGGGACTTTTGGCGTGTATCCCACTCCGCCATGTCCCCCTCCAGGTGTTAGACCCCTTGAAACATCTTTTCCATCACTTTTGTGGCCAGCATAATTATTTTTTTTTTTCAAAGTTCGCATCCCCATTGAAGTCTATTGCGGTTCGCGAACTTTAACGCGAACCGAACGTTCCGCGAAAGTTCGCGAACCCGGTTCGCGAACCTAAAATCGGAGGTTCGGCCCAACTCTATTGCCTGGCTGTCCTTCTGATCTTTCTGGTCAGTAGTTTCTGAATCACACACCTGAAACAAGCATGCAGCTAATTTTGTCAGAAACTTCTGATCTGCATGCTTGTTCAGGGGCTATAACTAAAAGTATTGGAGGCAGTGGATCAGTAGCACTAGTGTTCATTGATTAAAAATAAATAATTATATCAGCCTCCATATGTCTCTCACCTCAGTTTTTTTTTAAATATTCCCACATCAGCCACAAAGTTGCCCCACAAATGTTGGACGCAGACACAGAACATTTATATTGCACTTTTCTCCTGACAGACTCAAAGCACCAGAGCTGCAGCCACTAGGGCACGCTCTATAGGCAGTAGCAGTGTTAGGGAGTCTTGCCCTAGGTCTCCTACTGAATAGATGCTGGCTTACTGAACAGGAAGAGCTGAGATTCGAACCCTGGTCTCCTGTGTCAGAGGCAGTAAAAGCATTATAAAGCGTGTGACTACTGCAGAACTACAATTCCCAGCATCCCTTCGGCAAGTATGAACCACAAAGCCAGCAGGTGGTAATGTGGTTGCATGCTGGCACTTCTAGTTCCCCGGAAGGTGGACTGGTAATAGCAGCAGATAGGCGTATGGAGGGTGATTAGCGCAGCAGAGATAGTAGCAGGATGAGTTCCTACCTGAGCAGTCTCCTCTCTGTCTTCACTGCTTTCCTCCTGACCTGCCTGGCTATTTAAAGCTCAGGTAGGATTAGCTGGTGCATTGTGGGAGTTGTAGTCCTCAGCCTGTCCTAGGCTGCCTCGGGCCCTGTGTAGGGTGACGGCCTGCGGACACAGCTCCCAGCATGCACCGGGCAGTTCTGGTGCGTTCCAGAAAGGCAGCGGTGTGTTATTAAACAGGCTGACTGATCCTCTTATAGTGAGCGTGTCACCCAGGTGTGACTCACATGCCTCAGGTCACAATGTTATACCCGAGTCTGAGCAGGCGGACTACAAGTGGATGCATCATGTTATCCCCCCAGGGGCTGGTTCACACTGCACGAATCAAAGGGATCAGTTTTTACACTGGGCATCAGTTTTCCATCCGTGCCTTTAGCTCTGTTAGCGATCGGTCAATGCGACGTATCCCGCGATCCGGAAAAATCGCAGTTTCTCCATACTTGCGCTCCGTTTGACGGAACGGACAGAACGGAGTACAGTGAATGGATCCCAATTGATTAAAGAAAATCTGTAACAACCTCAGGAGGGGGAAGCTTCTGGACCCTAATGAGGCTTCCCATGTCCTCATAATCCCTTGTGATCCAGCGCTGGAAGCCCCCAGAACGCGTGTATCAAAAAAGGGCGCCTGGAAAAATGGGCGAGGGATATAGCCGAAATTATAGGTTGTAATGTAAGACATTAATTTTCAATTATAGCTTGTAAACGAAAATGTAGTGCTGAATCGGTTCAGTAAACTGAAATGAAACGGCAAAATACCGTCTATAACAACAAACGAATTCTGAAATGAAACGCCAAATAGCGTCTATAACAAAAAACGATATTTACACTTGTATTAAGCATAGTAATACAATGGTAGATTTTACAGCTATTTTACTGCAATTATACCTAACTGTAGGCTCACACAGATCTCTCCCTATCCCTAACCCCTAGACCCCCTCTTTGTTTAAATATACATAATGTAATAAATTGTATATATTACATATATTGTGCTGTAACTGTAGCTAACCTTACCCTCACACAGAACCCTCCCTGTACCTATCCCTAACCCCTAGACCCCCCTGGAGGTGCCTAACCCTAAGACCCCCTGGTGGTGCCTAACCCTAAGACCCCCTGGTGGTGCCTAACCCTAACCACCCCCTTGGTGGTGCCTAACCCTAACCACACCCTTGGTGGTGTATAGTGTACTGTAACTATACCTAACCCTACTCTCACACAGAACCCTCCCTGTACCTATCCCTAACCCCTAGACCCCCCCTGGTGGTGCCTAACCCTAACCACCCCCCTGGTGGTGCCTAACCCTAACCACCCCCCTGGTGGTGCCTAACCCTAACCACCCCCCTGGTGGTGCCTAACCCTAACCACCCCCTGGCGGTGCCTAACCCTAACCACCCCCCTGGTGGTGCCTAACCCTAACCACCCCCTGGTGGTGCCTAACCCTAACCACCCCCTGGTGGTGCCTAACCCTAACCACCCCCCTGGTGGTGCCTAACCCTAACCACCCCCTGGTGGTGCCTAACCCTAACCACCCCCTGGTGGTGCCTAACCCTAACCACCCCCCTGGTGGTGCCTAACCCTAACCACCCCCTGGTGGTGCCTAACCCTAACCACCCCCTGGTGGTGCCTAACCCTAACCACCCCCCTGGTGGTGCCTAACCCTAACCACCCCCCTGGTGGTGCCTAACCCTAACCACCCCCCTGGTGGTGCCTAACCCTAACCTTTCCCACCGCACAAACACCCTTCCACACATATAAACAATAAAATATTTAATCCTTAAAATACTTCACTATAAATAACATGAATAAAAAAATGTATATATTTGTAATAGAATAAATAGCCTTAAAATCCCATACACATTAAATATATTATAAATAGAAAAAGGAGATATAATAGTAAGTTAATAAAACTATAATTGATGCATTATAAGTGTGAAAAACAAAGTTAATACCAAAAGCGATGTATTTCTAATAGAATAAGGTTGAAAACGATATTTAAGCATTATTCCGTATGAAAACGAATTTTAAATTCTGCAAACGAAAACTTTTGTTAACACGATCCCTGTAACCGCTATTATGTAAACACATTTTAAATGACAAAATAAGTGTGATCGAAAATTTACTTGTTACAGTCCTGTCAGCGAAATTTAAAAACGGGAAAAAAAGTATAACACAAAGTCAAAACGAACTTGTAAACAATATTTGTTATGAACCTTATTCTGTAAACGAATACTTTTGTTAACACGATCCCTGTAACCGCTATTTCTCGGGCGCCCTTTTTTCCTGTCGGGCGCCCAATAGCCGATATTTTGCATTGCAGTCTATGGCGGCGCCCTTTTTGTCCATTAGCCATGTGCGCCCTTTTTTACTGTCCCGCCCCAGAACACCGGTAAGGTAAATATTTACCTATTGTGATCCTGCGCAGGCGCGTCAATGGCTTTCCGATCGGGCTCAGGCGGAAATAGCCGAATCTGATCTGTACTGCACAGGTGGCTTGCGCTGCTCAGTAGAGCGGACCCGATTGGGCTCTGCAGCCCTGGATCCCTGAGGCTTAGGAGGATGGAGGCAGCCTCGTTAGAGTCCAGAGGCTTCCTCCTCCTGGAGGAAGGGGGGTAACAGATTCTCTTTAACATAGGATCCATTCCAGCTAAACAGACAATTTATAATGTCAGTGTGAACCGGGCCTGAGGCACACCGGGGGCCTTCTCTACTAGAAATCAGAAACTTTATTTCGCCAAGCACGACTGGGTTGTGCCCAGAATTGGGCTTGGCACGTACAGGGTACTAATACACGGTATACAGTAGTTACAGATAGAGGACATGCAGTAGTAACAGAACATTATACAGAAAAACAGAACATTATAGAACATGTATGCAGAGGGAGACAATGGCATAAGTTACAATACAATAAAAAAACAACCAAAAAAGTACGCTTGAGCTGGAGCGCCGTCTATGTGCAGAGTGCCTCAGTGCGTCATGGTATTGTGGGGTGGGGATGGGCATTTCCATGGAGAGAGTTCAGGAGGTTGACAGCAGAGGGAAAGAAACTGTTCTTATGTCTTGAGGTCCTGGTGTACAGTAGATGGATCGGAACCGGAGCTTCCGGCTCGAGGGGAGCTGATTAAAGAAGTGGTAGCCTGGGTGTGAGGGGTCGTTGGCGATCTTTAATGCTCTGGCGTACAGCCTGGAGTGGTAGAGGAGGTCCAGAGTGGGAAGGGATCTCCCGATGATCCTCTCTGCAGATTTGATGACCCTCTGCAGTTTGAGCTTGTCGCTGGCGGAGGAGCCGGCATACCAGACCAGGATGGACGAGCATAGGACGGATTCGATTGTGGCTGAGTAGAAGTTTGTCAGAAGTTTTTGGGCCATACCGAACTTTTTCAGTTGGCGGAGAAAGAAAAGTCTTTGTTGGGCTTTCCTCTGTGTTGAGGCAGTGTTGGTGTTCCACCTCAAGTCATTGGAGATAGTTGTGCCCAGTAGGCGGACACTGGGGACTCTTTCCACTTCCATGCCATCCATGTGGATTGGAGGCGGGGTAGAGGCGCGCCTCTTGAAATCAACAATCATCTCCACCGTTTTCGCTGTGTTTAGGACCAAACCGTTCACTCTGCACCAGCTGCATATGCTTTCGACCTGGTGGCGGTACGCCTTCTCATCTTTTTTGGTGATGAGACCCACAATGGTCGTGTCATCGGCAAATTTGATTACTTTTACTGAGTCCGAAGTGAATTTGCAATTGTTCGTATACAGAGAGAACAGGAACGGCGACAGGACGCAGCCTTGTGGGGCCCCTGTGTTGGTGATCCTAGGTTGTGAGGAGATGGTGCCTAACCTAACGACCTGGGACCTGTTGGTGAGGAAGTCCGTGATCCACAGGCGTAGGGTGGGGTGGACTCCTAGCGCAGCGAGATTGTCCTGATGTATTTTAGGGCTGATGGTATTGAATGCTGAGATGAAGTCCAGTAGGAGGATCCTGGCGTAGCAGTCCGGTCTATCCAGGTGATCATAGACGAGCTCCAAGCAGATGTTGATGGCGTCATTTGTGGACCTGTTCGCTCTGTACGCGAACTGGTGCAGGTCCAGCAGTCCCTCAGTAGAGTGCTTAAGGAGGGGTAGCACCATGCTTTCAAAAGCTTTCATGATCACGGATGTAAGTGCCACGGGCCTGAAGTTGTTGAGGTCGAGGATGCCCTGCTTTTTGGGGACAGGGATAATGGCAGACCTCTTGAAGCACGCGGGAACTTTGCCTTCCTGGAGGGACCTCATAAAGATGGAAGAGAGGTTGGAAGCGAGCTGACGAGCACAGGTTTTCAGGCAGGCATCGTCCGGACCTGAGGCTTTCCTAGCATTTAGCCGTAGCAAGTGTTTCAGTACATCCGCCTCCCTCACTGACGGTGGGGGTGAGTAAGGGCCTAGGGCTACAGTGGCAGATTGTGCAGGTGGCTGTGGGAGTCCTGCAGGTGCTGGCTGACTCTCGAATCTGCAGCAGAAGTAACTGAGACTCTCGGCAAGCTCAGAGCTCGGTGTGGCATGCTGAGGGAGGGGGGGGGGGGGCTTGTAGTTGGTGGCAGCCTTCAGCCCTTTCCACACGGCTCATGAGTCGTTTGAGGAGAGGTTCTGTTCCAGCTTTTCCGCGTAGCACCTCTTAGCGGACCTCAGTTCTCTGTTTAGGTCGTTTCTTGCCTTCTTGTATTCCTCCTGGTTGCCGGACTTATGTGCGGCTTCTTTGCTACGACGTAGTTGTCGTAGTCTTTTTGAGAACCACGGTTTATCATTTGGATACAGTTTGAAGGTTTTTGTTGGGATACAGGAGTCCTCACAGAAGCTAATGTCTAATGTCTACATTGTCTGCCCACTCGTCCAGGTTAGGCGATTCCAGAGCCTTCCAGTCTGTGCAGTCAAGACAGGCCTGAAGTTGAAGTTTAGCCTCACTTGACCAAACTTTGGAGGACTTAGTGACAGGTTTTGAGGTTTCCAGGTGCCTTTTATACAGTAAGTAGGTACCAGGCGGATGATGCAGTGGTCAGATGAGCCTAGGGCTGCCCACGATGTCGCTTTGTATGCATCCTTCAGGGCCGTGTAGCAATGGTCGAGGGTGGTGGCACTCCTGGTGGGGCAGGTGATGTGCTGATGGAAGCGAGGCAGCTCTTTGCGGAGGTTTGCCTTGTTAAAATCCCCCAAGATAATGAACAGCGAGTCCGGGAGGGCCGTCTCCCACTGCATGATGGTATCACTGAGATCACGCAGGTCCGCATTTACCTCTGCATCAGGAGGGATATACACACCCGCGAGGACGTAGGAGGAGAACTCCCTGGGCGAGTAGGTTGGCCTGCAATTGATGAGGAGGAGTTCAAGTTCTGGTGTGCATTTCTTGGCCAGTACAGAGGAGTGTGGGCACCAGACGGAGCTGATGTAGAAGCAGATGCCGCCCCCTTTCTTTTTCCCAGAGAGGGTGCTGTCACGGTCTGCTCGGATGAGGCTGAAACCTGGGAGCTGGAGGGCACTCTCAGGGATGTCGTCATGGAGCCACGTTTCAGTAAAGCAAAAGACTGGGGTGTTGTGACCGAGTTCCCTCTTGTCACTGAGGAGTCTCAGTTCATCTAGCTTGTTGGAGAGGGAGCGGAAGTTAGCGAGGAGGACCGCAGGGATGGCTGACCGCAGGCCCCTCCTCTTCAGCCTCGCCCGGACGCCTGATCGACAGCCCCTGCAGCTCTGGCTAAAGGGAGGCCAGGGCGCAGAAACAGTGATTTCCTGGACGTGGCTCCAAACAGAGTTGTACAAGAGCCCATCCTCCGGGTGTACGGGTGTAGAATGATGGTACAAGAAAAATACCATTTGCACTTTATGAAAAACAAATCACAATTGCTCCAGTGCTCTCAACTCCATCCACCGGCATAGTGATCTTTCATATAACCAGTGATTGTCAGGCCTGAGTGTTGTATCTACATCATGTCTGCAGAAACTGATAGATTGTGGAGAATGGCTTTCCTTCTTTTTGTCAGCAGCATATATCATTTTTTTTGTACATATTAAGTGTAAGTGTATTAAAGTCAAGTGTCACATATTTACAAAAGAAGAGGGAAGTCTCTGGATCCTAATGAGATCTCCCACGTCATCCTCCAGTCCCCCGGCGTAGACCCCCCCCCCCAAAGATTACCGACAAGGGAGTGTCATTAATGTGAATATTGAGGCTTCCGCCGTCCTCCTCGTTCCCATGGTTGGTGGTGGAGATAAAGCTCCACGAACAGCTGGGATGTAAATATTTACCTCCCCGGCTCTAGCGCAGATGCAGTATTGGCTCTCCGCTCGGAGATAGGTGGAAATAGCCGATCGCTGTCGGCCCGCTCTACTGCGCAGGCGCAAGTCTCCTGCGCCTGCTCAGTAGAGCGGACCCAACAGAGATCGGCTATTTTCACCTATCTCCGAGTGGAGAGCCAATACTGCGCCCCCGCTGGAGCCAGGGGAGGTAAATAAATCAGCGCTTGTCAGGCTTATCGAGGGAGGATTCCGGGACACTTTGGGGGAGCCAGCGCTGGACCGCCTGCAGCTACAGGGGAGGGGGAAGCCTGACTGGGACCCTGAGGCTCAGGGCCATGCCGAGGCAGAGGCAGGAAAGGCTCCAGCCTCGGGGTGCAATGGCATGAGAGCCTGTCCCCTTGCCCTGTCACCCTGAACTAACCTCCCTCAGCCTTCCCAACAGTTTCCAGCCATGTGTCCTGACCAGAGCGGAAGCTCCAATCATAAGTGACTGCGTGCGTGCCCGCCCACAAGACGTGCTGCCATCAGAGAGCGGACAGGCATGGTTGTAGCGTCAGTGTTGCTCGGCCTGCTACCTACTGTTGCTAAGAAACGCTGGCGCATGCTACAGCCATGCCTGTCCGCTCTCTGATGGCAGCGCGGCTTGTGGGCGGGGACACAGTTACTACTGATCGGAGCTTCTGCTCCGGTAGGACACGTGGTGGCTACAAACAGGAACTGTCGGGGAGCCCGGAGAAGGTTGGTTCAGAGGATGACAGCGGTGCCGGCTTCCTGCAACATCGCCGCTTCGGTCAGGACAGTGGTGGCTGCAAAGAAGAACTCTGAGAGCCCGGGGAAAGTCGTTCAGAGGGAGACAGTGGTGCCAGCTCCCTCCAGCATTGCCTGCAAGTTGCCTCAGCATGCATTTGTAGCTGGACTAAACAGGCGGAGGAGAGTGCCTGATGGAATCCCTAGCCGTCTCTGTGACCGAGCTGCAGGTGTGCAGGGCATGGAGCTGCAGGGGAGGGGGGGGCGCACTTTGGAATTCCTGCCTTGGGTGCTGGAGACCCTTGTCCCGGCACTGCTGAGGCTTCCCTCTCCCGAGGTGAGTACTTATTTTTGTTACAGAGTCTCTTTAAGGTTAGGTGTCAGAAAAGGTGCAGGTAGGGCGTTTGTGCCAGGAGGGGCAGTTAGGATTAGGCTTCAGGCAGGGGGTTTGTGTGGTGGTGGTGGTGGTGGGGGGGGGGGGGGGGGTAGGGTTAGGTGTCAGGGGGAGAGTAGAGTTAAATTTAGCTACAGTAATACCAATATTTGACGATCCTTCTTTACACTTTAATATTGGGAAATTTATTGTTATTCTACTAGCGATTTTCCTGAGCGCCCAAATTTCAAGGCGCCCTTTTATTACGTTTATTTGAGACACAATGTACTAAAACATGTCCCATGTCAGGTCACAGCACATATGACTTTCATAAAAAAAAATTCATTTAAAAATGACTTTCATTTAAAGACATTAAATGCAACAGCACACTGTGATTACCGGCAAGTGGCAATGCGAATGCACATCTGTGGAACAGTACACACCCTCCTATTCATTTCAATGGAAGAAAGTGGATAATGATTTTAGTGGTAATTAAGTGTCATAAAATAACGTTTTTGGAATAAAATGCTCTCCTGGGGACATGATGAATGGTCACATAAAATAAAGAAAAGTAAATCGTTTGTTTTATTACTAAATTAAGGCATGGAAATGTACTGATAAAGAATGCTTTAAATGAAGTAAAAAGAATACCTAAGTTACTATAATTAATTGACTGTAACAGGTTCAAGTACCTCCAGCATACGGGCCCGCCGGGGTACGGGTACTGCATGTTGAGTTCCTAGCATTTAGGTTGCCGCTAGAGGAAACCTGAGACAATAAAAATAAAAAAAATTAAACATACCTGGGGCTTCCTCCAGCCTCTGTCAGGCTAATCAGTCCCTCGCCATCTTCCCAGGCTGCTTGGATTCTCTGCTAGACGGCCCGGTAATTCCACCAGTCGGGGCTAGTGGGCGCAGGTGCAGTCCGGCCATGCGCGCTCCCGCGGCTGGGCCGCGCGTGTGCAGTACACTCAGATTTGTGGAGTTAACAGGGCATCTAGTGTAGGATCCAGGCAGCGGAGGAGGATGATGAGCGACTGATTAGCCTGAAGGGGGCTGGAGGAAGCCCCAGGTATTTTTATCCATCTCAGGTTTATCTCAGGTTAGAGGTGAAACTCGAAAAGTTTGAATATCGTTGAAAAGTCCATTTACAGTATTTCAGAAATTCAACTTAAAAGGTGAAACTAATATATTGTATGAAATAGACTCATTACATGCACAGCGAGAGCCTTTATTCGTTATAATTTTGATGATTATGGCTTACAGCCAGGGGCGTAACTAGATGTCCCCGGGCCCCCCTGCAAGAATTTGAGCGCCCCTCTCCCCTGGGGCCCAATCAAGACCATTTTGGGGGGGGGCAGGAGGGGTCGCAGCATAAGGGGAGAGCTTTGCACATCGGGCTCTCCCCTCTGCGCTCCCCTCCTGCATCTATCCAGTGGCGGCGCTACACTGGGGCTTGCCCAGGCTTCAGCCCCAGCTGGCAACTTGTTAGCCCCTCTTAAAGCCCCCCTGCTGGCCGTGGCCACACTGCAAGTCTGTACTTGCGTATTTTCAGAAGAAGAGAAGGAGGATTGGAGGGGGGCTGGCCTGCTGGCTGTCAGATGACAAAAAATGATCGAGGCGCCAGCCGCTCTAAGGGATGCGGGAGCCTGCTTTATTCCTCCCTCCCTCCTCCCTTCCTATGAATGCCCCCACCTGCTGTGAATGACTGTCCCCCCCGTAGGCAGTGTGTGCGGAGCAGAGCGGAGCGGTAGGTCCTCTTTACCGCAATCCATGCTCACCGGCAACTAGTCTCTTGCTTCCTGTTTACCATGACGTCACAGGAAGCAGGAGACTAGTTGCCGGTGAGCATGGATTGCGGTAAGAGGACCTACCGCTCCGCTCTGCTCCGCACACACTGCCTACGGAGGGGACATTCACAGCAGGTGGGGGCATTCAGAGGAAGGGAGGGAGGAATAAAGCAGGCTCCCGCATCCCTTATTAGTGCGGCTGGCGCCTCGATCATTTTCTTCCTGTCTTCTCTCCCCAGGGCAATCTCCTCACACACAGGGGCACCTTCCTCCCCACCCACGGGCATTCTCCCCCCCTCCACTGACGACCTCCCTACCCACTGGCACCCTCTTCCCCACCCACTGGCACCCTCCTCCTACCCACTGAGACTATCCTCCTACCCACTGGCACCTTTCTCCCCCACCCAGTGTCACCCTCCTTTCCACCCACAGGTACCCTCCTCCCCACCCAGTGTCACCCTCCTCCTTCCCACTGACACCCTCCTCCTACCCACTGGCACCTTTCTCCTCCACCAAGTGTCACCCTCCTTTCCACCCACAGGTACCCTCCTCCCCACCCACTGGCACCCTCCTCCTACCCACTGACACCCTCCTCCTACCCACTGGCACCCTCCTCCCCACCTAGTGGCACCCTCCTTTCCACCCACAGGTACCCTCCTCCCCACCCACTGGCACCCTCCTCCTACCCACTGACACCCTCCTCCTACCCACTGGCACCCTCCTCCCCACGCAGTGGCACCCTCCTTTCCACCCACAGGTACCCTCCTCCCCACCCAGTGTCACCCTCCTCCTTCCCACTGACACCCTCCTCCTACCCACTGGCACCTTTCTCCTCCACCCAGTGTCACCCTCCTTTCCACCCACAGGTACCCTCCTCCCCACCCAGTGTCACCCTTCTACCCACTAACACCCTCCTCCTACCCACTGTCACCTTCCTCCCCCACCCACTGGCACCCCCCTTTCCACCCAGTGTCACCCTCTCCAACCCACTGTCACCCTCCTCCGCAAACTCATTCCTCCCATTGTCACCCTCCTGCAAAAGCAGAGGTGTGGCTTAAGGCCGCACAGGAGGCGTGGCTTAAGTGTCCCTCTTTCCCATCTTCAAATGTTGGGAGGTATGGTAGAGCGGCCCGCACGGGAACGTTCCTAGCGGTTACATTTGTGTGTCACGTGACGATGAATACGTCCATCACGTTACACGCACACAGTGTGCAATGCGCTTGCCTCGCCTCAGTCGCCTGCCTGATCCGCCCGCCCAGCTTTAGAGAGGCTTGCTGCCGCTTTTCGTATGACAGCCAGCAGTTAAACAGCAGCAGGCAGCACCGGGGGACTTTGCAGCCGCCAGCCACACCAGACCAGACTGCGTCACTCACTACTAGTGAGTGACTCACTCACGGACAGCACATGGCACACTATGTCCGAGGACGAGGAGGAGGACAGCCAGCCATTGACAGCCGCTCAGCAGCAGCAGGAGGAGGACTCAAGGTGGGTGGGCAGCCAAGCCAGCCAACTTTAATGATGTTTTTTACATGTGATGTTGGCACCAGCCAGGCCTGAGCTGCCATGGGACCCCCAGCCCACCACCACCAGCCAGGCCTGAGCTGACCTGGGGCCCCCAGCCCACCACCACCAGCCAGGCCTGAGCTGCCCTGGGGGGCCCCCAGCCTACCACCACCAGCCAGGCCTGAGCCCTTCCACCCAGCCCACCACCACTAGCCAGGCCTGAGCTGCCCTGGGATCCCCAGCCCACCACCACCAGCCAGGCCTGAGCTGCCCTGGGGCCCCCAGCCCACCACCACCAGCCAGGCCTGAGCTGCCCTGGGGCCCCCAGCCCACCACCACTAGCCAGGCCTGAGCTTCCCTGGGACCCCAGCCCTGCAGGCATGAGGCCTCTAGCCCACCACCAGTCAGGCTTGAGGTGCCCTGGGGCCCCCAGCCCACCACCACCAACCTGACTACATATACTGGGGACAGCTATACGCCTGGCTACATATACTGGGGACATCTATACACCTGGCTACCTATGTTGGGGACACTGTCTGTCTGTCATTATGTGCATTTACTGGTGAAAAGTTGTCTCTTATGTGCATTTACTGGGGAAATGCTGTCTGTCATTATGTGCATGAACTGGTGAAAAGTTGTCCCTTATGTGCATTTACTGCGGAAACGCAGTCTGTCATTATGTGCATTAACTGGTGAAAAGCTGTCCCTTATGTGCATTTACTGCGGAAACGCAGTCTGTCATTATGTGCATTAACTGGTGAAAAGCTGTCCCTTATGTGCATTTACTGCGGAAACGCAGTCTGTCATTATGTGAATTAACTGGTGAAAAGCTGTCTCTTATGTGCATTTAATGGGGAAACTGTCTGTCATTACATGCATTAACTGGTGAAAAGCTGTCTCTTATGTGCATTTAATGGGGAAACTGTCTGTCATTACATGCATTAACTGGTGAAAAGCTGTCTCTTATGTGCATTTACTGCGGAAACTGTCTGTCATTACATGCATTAACTGGTGAAAAGCAGGCTCTTATGTGCATTTAATGGGGAAACTGTCTGTCATTACGTGCATTAACTGGTGAAAAGCAGGCTCTTATGTGCATTTACTGCGGAAACGCAGTCTGTCATTACGTGCATTAACTGGTGAAAAGCTGTCCCTTTATGTGCATTTACTGCAGAAACGCAGTCTGTCATTATGTGCATTAACTGGTGAAAAGCTGTCTCTTATGTGCATTTAATGAGGAAACGCAGTCTGTCATTACGTGCATTAACTGGTGAAAAGCTGTCCCTTTATGTGCATTTACTGCAGAAACGCAGTCTGTCATTATGTGCATTAACTGGTGAAAAGCTGTCTCTTATGTGCATTTAATGAGGAAACGCTGTCTGTCATTACGTGCATTAACTGCTGAAAAGCTGATTCCTATGTGCATTTACTGGTGAAAGGCTACCTGTCATTATGTGCGTTTACTTCATTTTTTTTTCATGTAACTACGTTAGCTGGTACAACTACATTACAGTTAGCCCCGCCCACATGACATCATGACCACGCTCCCCCCCCCCCCCAAGCCCGGCCTGCCAGCCCTCGTGCCCCCTTTGAGCCCCCCCAAAAATCTGAAGCTGGAGCCGCCACTGCATCTATTTAAGTGGCAGCAGCGGTGGCGGCAGCTATAAATACCTCAATTCACCGCCGGAGGTCTCCGACCTGCAAGGGCTTCACATTACTTAACAGGAAGTAATGTGCAGATCGGCGACCTCTGTGGTGAATGGAGGTGGTATTTATAGCTGCCGCCGCCGCCACTGCTGCCACTTAGATAGATGCAGAAGTGGGAGTGCAGAGGGGAGAGCCCGAGGTGAGGAGGGGGGGCTGTCCCGTCCCCCCCCTCGCCCCCCCCCCCCCGCTGATGTGTGGCCAGCTTTCCCCTCATGCAGCGACCCCTCCTGCACCCCCAAATCGGCTCTGAGCGGGCCCCAAAATCCAAATCTCAGCTCATTCGAATATTGTGAAAAGGTTCAATATTCTCAGCTCAAAGTGTCGGACTCTAATCAGCTAATTCATCCAAAACACCTGCAAAGGGATTCCTATTTCATACATTGGCTTTACCTTTAACTGGAAAGTTGAATTACTGAAATACAGTGGCTTGCAGAAGTGTTCGGCCCCCTTGACGTTTTCCACATTTTGTCACATTACTGCCACAAACATGAATCAATTTTATTGGAATTCCACGTGAAAGACCAATACAAAGTGGTGTACACGTGAGAAGTGGAACGAAAATCATACATGATTCCAAACATTTTTTAAAAATAAATAACTGCAAAGTGGGGTGTGCGTAATTATTCGGCCCCCTGAGTCAATACTTAGAACCACTTTTTGCTGCAATTACAGCTGCCAGTCTTTTAGGATATGTCTTTACCAGCTTTGCCCATCCTGAAATCCTTGCCCATTCTTCTTTGCAAAACAGCTCCAGCTCAGTCAGATTAGATGGACAGCGTTTGTGAACAGCAGTTTTCAGATCTTGCCACAGATTCTCGATTGGATTTAGATCTGGACTTTGACTGGGCCATTCTAACACATAGATATGTTTCGTTTTAAACCATTCCTTTGTTGCCCTGCCTTTATGTTTGGGGTCATTGTCCTGCTGCTGGAAGGTGAACCTCCGCCCCAGTCTCAAGTCTTTTGCAGTCTCCAAGAGGTTTTCTTCCAAATTTGCCCTGTATTTGGCTCCATCCATTTTCCCATCAACTCTGACCAGCTTCCCTGTCCCTGCTGAAGAGATGCACCCCCCGATCATGATGCTGCCACCACCATATTTGACAGTGGGGATGGTGTGTTCAGAGTGATGTACAGTGTTAGTTTTCCGCCACACATAGCGTTTTGCATTTTGGCCAAAAAGTTCCATTTTGGTCTCATCAGACCAGAGCACCTTCTTCCACATGATTGCTGTGTCCCCCACATGGCTTGTGGCAAACTGCAAACGGGACTTCTTATGCTTTTCTGTTAACAATGGCTTTCTTCTTGCCACTCTTCCATAAAGGCCAACTTTGTACAGTGCATGACTAATAGTTGTCCTATGGACAGATTCCCCCACCTGAGCTGTAGATCTCTGCAGCTCATCCAGAGTCACTATGGGCCACTTGACTGCATTTCTGATCAGCGCTCTCCTTGTTCGGCCTGTGAGTTTAGGTGGACGGCCTTGTCTTGGTAGGTGTACAGTTGTGCCATACTCCTTCCATTTCTGAATGATCGCTTGAACAGTGCTCCGTGGGATGTTCAAGGCTTTGGAAATCTTTTTGTAGCCTAAGCCTGCTTTAAATTTCTCAATACCTTTATCCCTGACCTGTCTTGTGTGTTTTTTGGACTTCACGGTGTTGTTGCTCCCAATATTCTCTTAGACAACCTCTGAGGCCCTCACAGAGCAGCTGTATTTGTACTGACATTAAATTACACACAGGTGCACTCTATTTAGTCATTAGCACTCATCAGGCAATGTCTATGGGCAACTGACTGCACTCAGACCAAAGGGGGCGGAATAATTACGCACACCCCACTTTGCAGTTATTTATTTGCAAAAAAATGTTTGGAATCATGTATGATTTTCGTTCCACTTCTCACGTGTACACCACTTTGTATTGGTCGTTCACGTGGGGTTCCAATAAAATTGATGCATGTTTGTGGCACTAATGTGACAAAATGTGGAAAACTTCAATGGGGCCGAATACTTTTGCAACCCACTGTAAATGGACTTTTGCGCGATATTCTAATTTTTGGAGTTTCACCTGTACAAGAGTTGATGACAGCCCGGTCCTTTCCCTACTGGCAATGGATTGTGGGTAGTAGTGTTCAACTTTCTCCGCTCAATATTAGCAGAATTCTGTTTGAGAATTGATCAAACTTCTACTCTGCTGGTTTTGTACATGATTATTATTATCATTACTGATTTATAAAGCGCCACCATATTCCATGGTGCTGTACAAGGTAAGAACAACAAACAAGGGATACATAATGATGCAGACAATGATATCCATCAAATATGGACGCTGTTACATAATACAGAACTGGAGATTACAATGACAGATGTAACATGATGAATAAAATGTATAACAGAGAGGAAGCTATGAAATGTGGAACAAATTCCAAGACAGAAAAGGGTGAGAGAACTCTGCCCTTGCAAGCTTACAATCTAAAGGAATGATTTGCTCCAAATGAGTTGGAAGTTAATCAAATATTTTGTTGTTGGTGGATCAATTGGAAATGTTAAGTTAACTTAAAGAGAAACTCCGACCAAGAATTGAACTTTATCCCAATCAGTAGCTGATACCCCCTTTTACATGAAAAATATAATGATTTTCACAAACAGACCATCAGGGGGCGCTGTATGACTGATTTTGTGCTGAAACCCCTCCCACAAGAGGCTCTGGTACCGTACGGTACTCTGGGCAAACTGCCACAATGTAACAATGACACACACAGGAAATGGCTGTTTATAGCTGTCTGTTAAAGCCAGAACAGCTACATAATCTGCCCACAGTAACAATGTCACCATGTAATACATGTCAGAATGTGAATCTGGGAGAGGAAAGATTTTACAATGAGCAAACTCTGACTAAATCATGTATACATAATTATTGTAAAAATTAAGCACCTTTTTATATTAAATTATTTTCACTGGAGTTCCTCTTTAAGGTGAGAGACATATGGAGAGACTGCCATACATATTTACCAGTTGCCTGGCATCCTGCTGATCTCTAGGGCTGCAGTAGTGGCTAAATCACACACCTGAAACTAGCATGCAGCTAATCCAGTCTGACTTCAGTCAGTAACACCAGATCTGTATGCTTGTTCAGGGGCTGTGAATGAAAGTATTAGAGGCAGAGGATCAGCAGGACAGCAAAGCAATGTGCATTGTCTAAAAGGAAGCAAATAGATGGAGACCGGGAACTGTCACATGACCTGGTCTATATTGGATCATATACAGTTGTGCATGGTTGTGAAGGAATGCAGGTGGATAGAGGTGGTTGTCAGGGTGAAGCAGGACCGGCACAACAGTCGTTTCGCATTCAGCCAAACGCTTAGGCCCGGTTCACACTTGCGGTTGTCTGCCAAACGGACCGGATGACCTGACCGGATCCGGACCGGATCCGGATCGGAACCGTACGGTTCTGATCCGGATCCGATCCGGATCCGGTCAGGTTGCATCAGGTGTCCATCAGGATGCGATCCGGATCCGTTTGGCAGAAGTTACGTAAAACACCAAAAAAAAGTTGGGGTCTGGGAGGTCAGCAGAAGGGGGACCTGTGGAATCAGGCCCTCTGCTGTTTAGCACTCACCTCCACCTGCGACATGCTGCCAACATCTCCGGATCCGGATCCAGCTGTGCTGCTCCACTCCAAAATGCTTGCCCATGTGTCCCCAGCCAATATCGCCGCAAAAATCCGCATAGGAAGTGGGGTAGAACATCCGGATTTCTCAGCCAGTGTGTTGTGCGGCCTCCGGTTCCCATTTGTTTGTATTGGCCGGATGGTGCAGTCCGGCTCCGCCCCGGATACGGCTGCCGGAGGGGCCGGATGAAAAAATAGCGCATGTTGGAACGGAGGCCGGAGTCCGGATCCGGCCCGGATCCGGTCCGGCTCCGGTTCTGCAGAACGGACCCATGTGAACGGACGCATAGGCTTTAATTGCTATGCCGTGCGTCCGTTCCGTCCGTTCTGCAGGCGGTGCGGCTCCGGCACGGCGATTCCGGAGGGCCACCGCTAATGTGAACCGGGCCTTAGTCATGTGGTTGTCTGGACAAGCCCAGAGGCTTCCGAATGGCAATGGTGGCAGCGGCGGACCAGCTGCACAATGGTGGGGAATGTGGACATCTGTGATGGGGCATAGCGTATCCACTCAGGACCATTGTGCATCCAGCATAGTGTGAACCCAGCCTTAGTATGAGAGCAATGATACTCTGCACCTTCTCCTATTGTCATTGAGCCAATCACTGCACAGGCAAAGAAGCAGCGAATGCAGTGATTGGCCCAATGACTGAGCCATGGTCCCGCCCGCTAAGCCATCCAGTAATAACACAGGCTGCCATACTTTTTCCCCTTACTGCAGCTAGGGCTTACTTTCAGGGTAGGGCTTATATTTGAAGAATGCTCGGAATTCCTGCTAGGGCTTACTTTCAGGGGATGTCTTAATTACAGGTAAACATGTTATTTATCAATGCTATATAAAGAAGGCAGCAGAGACATTGTCCACCTTCTCCTATTTATCTCCTCTGAAAAACATCAATCAGTGACATCTAATGGCTACACCTGTGAGAAGCGGTTTCTGCTGCTCTGCTCCATACACAGCGAAGGGAAGATCTCGTCTCTGCCTCTCTCAGTAATGAGGACTATATGCCTCCATAACAAGCAGCTATTTATAGCCAGGCTGGAGATCAGAGGAGATTTGTTGTACTATCATCCGTGACTTAACTCCTCGCCGTCTATTCGTGCACACTGCCGCTGCCCATCCTCCCGCTGTGTATGTAAAACCACACGGCTCTCCGCTTGTGTATGAAATAAGGGGGAAATTTGGATGCCCAGGGAAGCCGATAGTGCAATATGGGTAAATTTACAGATATTTTACTATTAAAGCGTAAAGAAGGATTGTAAAATATCGGTATTACATATCAATATTTTACTATAGCTAAACCTAACCCTACTCTCACACAGAACCCACCACTACCTATACCTGACCCTAACCCCCTGACACCTAACCCCAACCCCAGACAAACGACCTACCTGATGCCTAAACCTAACCTTCCCCCTTCTGCACAAACTACCTACCTGACACCTAACCCTAACCTTCCCCCCGCACAAATGCCCTACCTGACACCTTACCCTAACCTTCCCCCCGCACAAATGCCCTACCTGACACCTAACCCTAACCTTCCCCCCGCACAAATGCCCTACCTGACACCTAACCCTAACCTTCCCCCCGCACAAATGCCCTACCTGACACCTAACCCTAACCTTCCCCCCGCACAAATGCCCTACCTGACACCTAACCCTAACATTCCCCCCGCACAAATGCCCTACCTGACACCTAACCCTAACCTTCCCCCCGCACAAATGCCCTACCTGAAATCTAACTTCAACCCTTCGCCAACACCTAAACTTAACGTAACCCCCAAGCCTAACCTTAACCACCCCCCCACGCCTCCACCTCCCCAACGTGAATCACGTGGTTCAGGGTGGCAAGAGGCTCCCCTCCACAAATGTCCCCCTCCTTGCACTTACCGTCTCCCCCTCCCTAGATGTGCAGCGCCGCTTAACTCACCTGCTCTCAGCATTGCAACGATGGGATCTCTAGCTGCCTGTCCAGCTCCTGTATCCATGGCTACAGCAGTGCCTCGTGTGACCTGTTACAATGCTGCCGGGTCACATGAGGCGCCACTGTAGTCAGAGAGGAAGCAGGACTTCAGGTGTGGCTGGTGATCCCATCACTACTCTGCTGAGAGCAGGTGAGGAATGCAGCACCGGTGCAGTACATACCCAAAATCCTGGGGATCAGATGCTGAGGGCCAGCAGGGAGGAGATGCTATGGGAGGAGGTGCAGCACATACCCGGCATCCTGGGGATCAGATGCTGCGGGCCAGCAGGGAGGAGATGATAGGGGAGGAGGTGCAGCACATACCCGGCATCCTGGGGATCAAATGCTGCGGGCCAGCAGGGAGGAGATGCAATGGGAGGAGGTGCAGCACATACCCGGCATCCTGGGGATCAAATGCTGCGGGCCAGCAGGGAGGAGATGCTATGGGAGGAGGTGCAGCACATACCCGGCATCCTGGGGATCAGATGCTGCGGGCCAGCAGGGAGGAGATGCTATGGGAGGAGGTGCAGCACATACCCGGCATCCTGGGGATCAGATGCTGCGGGCCTGCAGGGAGGAGATGCTATGGGAGGAGGTGAAGCACATACCCGGCATCCTGGGTATCAGATGCTGCGCGCCAGCAGGGAGGAGATGCTATGGGAGGAGGTGCAGCACATACCCGGCATCCTGGGGATCAGATGCTGCGGGCCAGCAGGGCTGCCAGAGAGGAGGTGCAGCACATACCCGGCATCCTTGGGATCAGATGCTGCGGGCCAGCAGGGAGGAGATGCTATGGGAGGAGGTGCAGCACATACCCGGCATCCTGGGGATCATATGCTGCGGGTCAGCAGGGAGGAGATGCTATGGGAGGAGGTGCAGCACATACCCGGCATCCTGGGGATCACATGCTGCGGGCCAGCAGGGAGGAGATGCTATGGGAGGAGGTGCAGCACATACCCGGCATCCTGGGGATCAGATGCTGCGGGCCAGCAGGGAGGAGATGCTATGGGAGGAGGTGCAGCACATACCCGGCATCCTGGGGATCACATGCTGCGGGCCAGCAGGGAGGAAATGCTATGGGAGGAGGTGCAGCACATAACCGGGATCCTGGGGATCAGATGCTGCGGGCCAGCAGGGAGGAGATGCTATGGGAGGAGGTGCAGCACATACCTGGCATCCTGGGGATAAGATGCTGCGGGACAGCAGGGAGGAGATGCTATGGGAGGAGGTGCAGCATTTACCTGGCATCCTGGGGATCAGATGCCGCGGGCCAGCAGGGAGGAGATGCTATGGGAGGAGGTGCAGCACATACCCGGCATCCTGGGGATCAGATGCTGTGGGCCAGCAGGGAGGAGATGATATGGGAGGAGGTGCAGCACATACCCGGCATCCTGGGGATCAGATGCTGTGGGCCAGCAGGGAGGAGATGATATGGGAGGAGGTGCAGCACATACCCAGCATCCTGGGGATCAGATGCTGAGGGCCAGCAGGGAGGAGATGATATGGGAGGAGGTGCAGCACAAACCCGGCATCCTGGGGATCAGATGCTACAGGCTAGCAGGGAGGAGATGCTATGGGAGGAGTTGCAGCACATACCCGGCATCCTGGGGATCAGATGCCGCGGGCCAGCAGGGAGGAGATGCTATGGGAGGAGGTGCAGCACATACCCGGCATCCTGGGGATCAGATGCTGTGGGCCAGCAGGGAGGAGATGATATGGGAGGAGGTGCAGCACATACCCGGCATCCTGGGGATCAGATGCTGTGGGCCAGCAGGGAGGAGATGATATGGGAGGAGGTGCAGCACATACCCAGCATCCTGGGGATCAGATGCTGAGGGCCAGCAGGGAGGAGATGATATGGGAGGAGGTGCAGCACAAACCCGGCATCCTGGGGATCAGATGCTACAGGCTAGCAGGGAGGAGATGCTATGGGAGGAGTTGCAGCACATACCCGGCATCCTGGGGATCAGATGCTGCGGGCCAGCAGGGAGGAGATGCTATGGGAGGAGGTGCAGCACATACCCGGCATCCTGGGGATCAGATGCTGTGGGCCAGCAGGGAGGAGATGCTATGGGAGGAGGTGCAGCACATACCCAGCATCCTGGGGATCAGATGCTGCAGGCCAGCAGGGAGGAGATGCAATGGGAGGAGGTGCAGCACATACCCGGCATCCTGGGGATCAGATGTTGCGGGCCAGCAGGGAGGAGATGCTATGGGAGGAGGTGCAGCACATACCCGGCATCCTGGGGATCAGATGCTGCGGGCCAGCAGGGAGGAGATGCTATGGGAGGAGGTGCAGCACATACCCGGCATCCTGGGGATCAGATGCTGCGGGCCAGCATGGAGGAGATGCTATGGGAGGAGGTGCAGCACATACCCGGCATCCTGGGGATCAGATGCTGCGGGCCAGCAGGGAGGAGATGCTATGAGAGGAGGTGCAGCACATACCCGGCATCCTGGGGATCAGATGCTGCGGGCCAGCAGGGGGGAGATGCTATGGGAGGAGGTGCAGCACATACCCGGCATCCTGGGGATCAGATGCTGCGGGCCAGCAGGGAGGAGATGCTATGGGAGGAGGTGCAGCACATACCCGGCACATACCCGGATCAGATGCTATGGGAGGAGGTGCAGCACATACCCGGCACATACCCGGATCAGATGCTATGGGAGGAGGTGCAGCACATACCCGGCACATACCCGGATCAGATGCTGCGGGCCAGCAGGGAGGAGATGCTATGGGAGGAGGTGCAGCACATACCTGGCATCCTGGGGATCAGATGCTGCAGGCCAGCAGGGAGGAGATGCTATGGGAGGAGGTGCAGCACATACCCGGCATCCTGGGGATCAGATGCTGCAGGCCAGCAGGGAGGAGATGCTATGGGAGGAGGTGCAGCACATACCCGGCATCCTGGGGATCAGATGCTGTGGGCCAGCAGGGAGGAGATGCTATGGGAGGAGGTGCAGCACATACCCAGCATCCTGGGGATCAGATGCTGCAGGCCAGCAGGGAGGAGATGCTATGGGAGGAAGTGCAGCACATATCTGGCATCCTGGGGATCAGATGCTGCAGGCCAGCAGGGAGGAGATGCTATGGAAGGAAGTGCAGCACATACCCGGCATCCTGGGGATCAGATGCTGTGGGCCAGCAGAGAGGAGATGCTATGGGAGGAGGTGCAGCACATACCCGGCATCCTGGGGATCAGATGCTGTCGGCCAGCAGGAAGGAGATGCTATGGGGGGAGATGCAGCACATACCCAGCATCCTGGGGATAAGATGCTGCGGGCCAGCAGGGAGGAGATGCTATGGGAGGAGGTGCAGCACATACCAGGCATCCTGGGGATCAGATGCTGTGAGCCAGCAGGGAGGAGATGCTATGGGAGGAGGTGCAGCACATACCCGGCATACTGGGGATCAGATGCTGCGGGCCAGCAGGGAGGAGATGCTATGGGAGGAGGTGCAGCACATACCCGGCATCCTGGGGATCAGATGCTGTGGGCCAGCAGAGAGGAGATGCTATGGGAGGAGGTGCAGCACATACCCGGCATCCTGGGGATCAGATGCTGCGGGCCAGCAGGGAGGAGATGCTATGGGAGGAGGTGCAGCACATACCTGGCATCCTGGGGATCAGATGCTGGGGGCCATCAGGGAGGAGATGCTATGGGAGGAGGTGCAGCACGTGCCCGGCATCCTGGGGATCAGATGCTGCGGGCCAGCAGGGAGGAGATGCTATGGGAGGAGGTGCAGCACATAACCGGCATCCTGGGGGTCAGATGCTGCGGGCCAGCAGGGAGGAGATGCTATGGGAGGAGGTGCAGCACATACCCGGCATCCTGGGGATCAGATGCTGCAGGCCAGCAGGGAGGAGATGCTATGGGAGGAGGTGCAGCACATACCTGGCATCCTGGGGATAAGATGCTGCGGGACAGCAGGGAGGAGATGCTATGGGAGGAGGTGCAGCGCATACCCGGCATCCTGGGGATCAGATGCTGCAGGCCAGCAGGGAGGAGATGCTATGGGAGGAGGTGCAGCACATACCTGGCATCCTGGGGATAAGATGCTGCGGGACAGCAGGGAGGAGATGCTATGGGAGGAGGTGCAGCGCATACCCGGCATCCTGGGGGTCACATGCTGCGGGCCAGCAGGGAGGAGATATTGTCTTGGAGAAAGCAGAGGGAGGTAAGTGTAGTGCCTGCAATGCACTGCTCGATGTGTCTTTCCTCCCCAGTCCAACTTTGCACACACATCGGGGGTTGGGGGGGGGGGGGGGGGGGGTAGTTAGGCGCTCACAGTGTTTTGCTTCAGGCGGGGAAAAGTCTAGAACCGGCCCTGGTCAGTGCTGAGAACCCTGCGCTGGAGGGGTGGGGCTGCAGGAGGATCGGGAAAAGTCTCTGGACCATCAGAGGCTTCCCACTACTGAGGTAAGTATCTAACGTTTTCTTTGTTTTTTTTCCAATTCAGGCATCCTTGAAGTGAACCTGAACCAAATAGAATTATTTAAAATAAACCCATGATGTACTTGCAAATGAATATCACATAGTTACCTCGCAGTCAGTTCCTCTCAGAAGCTCACAATTTTCTTCTTACAATGATTCCTTTCATTTCTGGAAATTTTTGTCAGAACTGAAATACGATGCAAAAGTTTGGGCAACCTTGTTAATCGTCATGATTTTCCTGTATAAATCGTTGGTTGTTACGATAAAAAATGTCAGTTAAATATATCATACTAGTAAAACGGCCCGCCCGTTTAAAAGCGGGCGCTAGGTCACAGCTGCTATCCCCCGCAATGTGCGCACATAAGCGTTCCGCTTGCTCGTTCCCCACCACTGTCTGAAGTATATGCACACAGGGAGCTGCTTGCTTGGCAGTTGGAAAAAGCTGTTATTTCCCACAATGCAATGAGAACCTCTGTGAACCACACACAGCAAACTGTCAGATCCGGCCCTGTGTCCTAACTGCCCTGGCTGCGCACATGCTCAGTACAAAAAAGCCAGGGACACACAACCATTCAGTTGATGATGCAGAGACACTTGCATTTTATTGTATAGGATAGGAGACACACACAGTCAGAGCCGGAACAAGGTCCTCCAGCACCCAAGGCTGAGACACCAAAGTGCGCCCCTCCATCCCTCCCACCCCAGCCGTCACACACTGATTGCTATTAGACTAAGAGGGCCACAGGGCCCACAACCTCCCCAACACCTTAATATCTAGTTATCTGGCTTGCAGTCACTGCTATGTATCCCCTTTTCTTATTTCTCTCTGCTTCAAACACAATAGGGGAATGATGTCTGAGTGAGTTGTGCCCCCCCTCCCCCCTCCTTGTCTCTGCCTCGGCCCGGCCCTGCACACAGTGTTATTTGATAAGTGAAATTAAGTTTATTGGATTAACAAGGTTGCCCAAGCTTTCGCATCCCACTGTATATCTGTTGCTGTCAGTTATACCTGAAAGGACAACTGATGAGCAAGGTAATAATGTCCATCTTTCTTTCTCAATGGCTCACATGGGCAATATTACAGTTTAACAGTGTGCTAACCAGGAAGCTGCTATGGGGTAATGGCTATTTTTAAAATGGAAGACGGTGAATTCCATTGATCACAGCGGACAAACAGGACTCGGGAGAGGAGAAAGACATTGATGAGTAGGCTGCATGGAAGGTAAGTATGACGTGTGTATGTTTATTCTGATTTTTAACATTCACTACAGTTCCTCTTTAAGTAATCAGTTGTTGAATTTTGAGTCTGCAGTTGGGCTGTAAAATGACTATTAGTCTCTTTCGATGTGCTCAGCGGCGATGTTGGGCTGTGTGATAATTAGAGGATGACAAGTTATTACCAGACAGAGGGAAAACAGGCAGAAGACGTCCAGGATCTGGTCATTAGGGAGCGGACTTATGTCTCATCTCTCTGAGCAGAATTATTAGGAAGATTAGGCGGTAATCTGCATTCACTGAATGAACTGCCATTTCTAAAGCTTCACCAAACAACAGAGGCTGCTGCTATCTGAGCTGGCTACACAACATGACCTCATGCATGGTACGGGGACCCCAGGGCCCCATACCACTGTCCTTGCTCTGAGTCCCCTGAGACAGACGGACACTCGAGAGTACCTCAAATCGACCAATTTTTGTAGAAATGATAAATATGTTCCATGTAAATTCTCCTCCAGAAGCATTCATGTTCGAACCGAGCAGATTGAGAAAAAGGAAAGCCATCCATTAAAGAGAACCTGTAACAAAAAAAAAACGTTCCCTGGGGGGTACTCGCCTTGGGAGGGGGAAGCCTCCGGGTCCCAATGAGGCTTCCCCCATCCCTGTAGCTGCAGGTAGTCCAGCGCTGGCTCCCCCGAAGTGTCCCGGAATCCTCGCTCGACGAGCCTGACAAGCTACATTTATTTACCTTTCCTGGCTCCAGCGGGGGGCGCTGTTGCGGCTCTCAGCACGGAGATAGGAGAAAATAGCCGATCTCTGTCGGGTCCAGTTTACTACGCAGGCGCAGGAGACTGGCGCCTGTGCAGTAGAGCGGACCGACAGCGATCGGCTATTTCCGCCTATCTCCGAGCGGAGAGCCAATACTGCGCCTGCGCTGGAGCCGGGAAGGGAAATATTTATATCCCCGCTGTTCGGGGAGCTTTATATCCGCCGCCGTGGGACCGAGGAGGACGGGGGAAGCCTCAATAGGATCCGGAGACTTCCCCCACCCCCAGGTGAGTACCCCCCAGGGGAGGTTTTTCTCATTACAGATTTTCTTTAAGGAGAATCTGAAGCGAAGCTGAAAAAAACCAGATACTCAGTTAAGGGGAGGTTCCCACTCTGGCTCCTATAGAGCCTTCCTGTTCTC
Organism: Hyperolius riggenbachi; assembly: GCF_040937935.1. Taxonomy (NCBI): domain Eukaryota; kingdom Metazoa; phylum Chordata; class Amphibia; order Anura; family Hyperoliidae; genus Hyperolius; species Hyperolius riggenbachi. The sequence goes on from NC_090647.1 coordinate 29,906,809, forward strand.
CTCTCACGGTCCCTGCATTCCAGCACTGTGTCCCCTGTTTAAATCTTCTGAACAGAGGTTTCAGAAATCTTTGGGAGCCCAGGTGGCTCTGTACTGCGCAGTCACAGTACTTCTGAAGCCTCTCGTGGCAAGAGGTTTGAACGGCGGAGCCTGCGGGGAGAACGAGGGAACCGGGAGAGGAGCCGGAATTCTCTACAGGACCCAGAGCCTTCCCTCTCCTTTGGTGAGTATCTGATTTTTTTATTTCTTTTTTTTTCATTTTCACTTCAGACTCCCTTTAAAGAGACTCTGTAAAAAAAAATTCAGACTTAGTTCTTCTATCCTATAAGTTCCTATACCTGTTCTAATGTGGTCTGGATTACTGCAGCCTTTTCTAGTTGCACTGTCTCTGTAATATATCGAATCTTCTTTTCTTTGTCAAGCTTTGTCGACCCTTAGAGGAATGGAACAAGAAAAGAGAGCCCCCGATAGTGTATTATGGTTGTATAATTGACATAAATGAATGGTCAATTAGAATTATACTCACAAGTCTGGGTTGCCGAATCAAGGCAACCACTTCAATCGCAGTCGAGGAGATTAGACCTATCCTCGCTCAGGTTAAAAAGTCGCTCTCCGTAGATAAAAAAAAGAAGGTGTCAACACCCATCCACCAGGTGGATCGAATTGTAATATAGTATACAGAGGCGCCAATAGAGTAAAAGTAGTACCAATTAAAATCAATAAAAGGTGTGGGTGGTAAGGGTGGGCTTACCCACCCAACAACAAACACAAGAACTGATTCAAGTATGATACAAAAATGTAAATTTAATAATACTCCCAATAAAAATAATTTGCAACGCGTTTCGCGGGTCCCAAGCCCGCTTCCTCAGGCAAAAAAAAATTGCAGGCAGGAGCAACAGAGTCCTTGTGTAGACGAGTGTGGCGCCTTTGCCTCTGTATACTATATTACAGAGAGGAATGGGCTGCCTCTGTTGTAATGAATACAAGTTATGCACGCCCCCTGCAGGCTCTGTGTGCTTTGTTTACTCCTCACTCTCTGCTCTCAGTCTCAGCTTGAGGCTGAGGGGGGAGGGAGCTGCCTGTCACATGCTGAGAAACTGTGAGAATCCCAGACTGGAGTGCAGATAATCCACTATGTAATAAAAATTGTAGTATGCTGTAACATTATATATATATATATATATATATATATATATATATATATATATATATATATATATATATATATATATATAAACATCACTTTCCGGTTAGCGGGCATGTTTTTTTGTTTGTAAAACTGGCGATTAAAATCCAGGATCGCGGCGGGAAGCGGCATGAACGGCAAAAAGGGATCCAGGAGATCACAGTGACTCGATTGGTATGTTTTTTATTGTACAAATCGGACAGTACAGATTCTCTTTAAGAAAAAAAATAAATGCCAACTCTTGCAAATGTCATAAAAATATTTATTGAATATCACAATACTAAAAACTATTAAAAAAAAACAAAAAGCCGGGGAGTTAGACCGGAGTTTTGTAAATACCATATTGAATATACATAATTTATGCTAATATAAGAGTATGAAGAAATGTCACTATCCACACAACTTTTTGACTTGGGGGCCACATCGGGTTCTCATGTTTGACCGGGTGGGGGGCGGAGCAGAACAGGAGTGTGCGCTGCGGCAAAATATGGATGTGGCCATGACAGGATGTGGGCCGAGCTAACTGTAACATAATAATAATAATATTTGTATTTTAATTATACTTTTTGGGTTACGTCCACATGCTGGATGCAGGTTATTTACTATGAAGAGGCAGTTTAGCTGGTTAGACTGACTGCAGGTGAGGATTGGATTCTCATATGTTTTTTTCTGTCCAGCGATCACCAGCACCAGAATTACTGTTGCGTGAGCCGTGTACCATACCACTAGTGTTATAGTGGCGGCCAACTCAGGTGCTATGCGGCTGAAACCGCCTGCTTTGCCCACTACTGCTATGAGGTTGGGGGGGGGGGGGGGGGTAGGCAGAGGCCAACGAATACTACTATCTGGGGGTGGGGGACCACCATGCTCATTTTCACCCAGGGCCCCGCTTTATCTACGGCCGTTTCTAGCCCCTGGATCAATGACACAACAGTGGAGGCCGACATTCTACCTGTTTCCATATTTACTACCTCGCTTTCCACGGGTAACAGGGAAAATGAAAGTAGGTATCAGAAACAGACACATAAAGACAGCAGAACAGCAGGGAACGGAAACTATGAATCAGGATGCCATGACAACCCTTAATAACCTATAAATAACTTCCCTCTATAGTGCCAGCTTACTAAATACGGTGTGCTGTAGTAAACACAGGTACATTGTAAATAATAAAGAATACAGGTGAGGAAACGGTTTTGAGGAGTCGGGGTTGCTGCTGCAGGGGGTAACCATACATCTGCCGACTTGGTGGTCGATTGACCATCTGATTTGATAATTATCATCGAATCAGATGAAAATTGGTGCCGCCAAGTGCATGCTCAATCAACAATGCGACCAATTTCAGGATGAGCATGTCGATCAGACGTGCTGAGAGATGTCGGGCTGTCGTGGTCAGACGGGTACGCGGAGGACGAAGAGCAATATCGGGACGTGTGACTGAATGCAACAAGACCCCTGACGCTACCCCCCCCCCCCCCAATGTTCAATGTGCTTCCCCGGTGCCCAATACACTGTAGATTACTTGTTCATGCCCACCACTGGCTCCACCCGTACACACGCCACACGTGGCTGCCCGCGCCCGTGTTACTCTGGCAACCATGTGGAGATGGAGGACAAAGCCCAGAGCCAGCGGTGGACACGGACAGCAGGGAGACATTTAACATTAGGAGGGCAGCGTTGGGGCAGCGAGGCGGCGGACGGTGTCCCAAGGCCGATTTCTGATCAATTTCTGTATGAAATTGATCAGAAATCAGTCTGAGGTGTATGGGCAGCCAACAGATCTCTCTTTAATCAGATTCAATCAATCGAATCTGCCCATCATCGCCTGACATATGGCTATTGGCTACCTTTAGACCCCCAACTCCAGAGGAGGAAAAAAAATGATAATGTGGAAAAGTATTACAACATTCTTTAAAGAGGATTTACAGTGAAAATAATGTAATAAAAAAGTTCTTCATTTTTACAATAATTATGTAAACACAGGAAAGGTTTGGATCAGCACCCATCAAACGTAGGGAGAAGCGTGTGCCCAAGCTTATGGCGTTCCACACCACTGGAGACGTTAGTTCAGTAAATCCACATGGAGCAGGCACCAACGATGAAAATAATCATCTCTTTATTGATCACATCGATTAAAATCAGCAGTGATATAACAACGACAGACCGCTGTTTCGAGCCATGGGGCTCTTTATCAAGTTGTCAAAACTGCTGCTTGCTTTTTTGGCAGTTGTAAACAGCTGTTATTTCCCACAATGCAACAATGCTCCCACAGTATGATGTCAGAACCATGGTCTTGACATCACACTGTGGGAGGGGTTTCACCACAATATCAGCCATACAGAACCACCTGATGATTCGTTTGAGAAAATGTAAAAGGGGGTATTAGCTACTGATTGGGATGAAGTTCAATTCTTGGTTATGGATTCTCTTTAAAGAGGATCTGTAACATCAAAACATCCCCTGGGGGGTACTCACCTTGGGTGGGGGAAGCCTCCGGATCCTAATGAGGCTTCCCACGCCGTCCTACATCCCTCAGGGCTCTCGCTGCAGCCCTCCGTGAAAGATGACGTCAATATTTACCTTCCCGGCTCCTGCGCAGGCGCTCTGACGGCTATCGGCTCCGAAGTAGGCGAAAATACCCGATCGCCGTCGGGTCTGCTCTACTGCGCAGGTGCAAGTTTCCGGCGCCTGCGCAGTAGAGCGGACCCAACTGAGATCGGGTATTTCCGTGTAGTTTCGGAGCCGAAAGCCGCCACAGCGCCCCCGCTGGAGCCAGCAAAGGTAAATATTGAACTGACAGTCGGGTCTGTCGCCGGCTGTTCGGAGGGCTGCAGCGAGACCCCCATGGGACAGAGGACGGCGTGGGAAGTCTCATTAGGATCCGGAGGCTTCCCCCACCCGAGGTGAGTACCCCCCAGGGGATGTTTTTGATGTTACAGGGTCTCTTTAAGGATTTTCTGCCATCTTTGTACTGATTTTTGGAGATTTTCTTGGATGTTGATAACAAGTGACAAATCTCTCCATCTGATAAGTATTTCCTTGAAGATGAACTAACCTGTAACGATGTAAAAAAAATACAAATAAAAAAATGATAGATACATTCCTTAGAAGAGAGAGAGGTCTGAAATTCCACAGTACCTTCCTTTTCCTCTCTCCATGCTGTCATTCCACTCCATGCACCCCACCACCAGTGGGTGGTGGGTGAGTGTCACTGGGACTTGGGGCAGCTAGAGAATAGCCCCAGATCATGGAGCAATGTATGCCCCCTGTGCACTGGGCCCCAAACCAGGTTAGATCCTCAGATGACCGGTGACCAGAGAGGAGGTACCATAGTGTACACAGCTGCAGTGACATCTATGCAGAGATAAGATCAACCCCAATAACAGGACACAATCACCAGTGATCCCTCAGCCATCCTATGTCACTAGATGTCCACTACAAAGCCTCTAAGCATCCCACTTATAGGTGATTACAATAACTATCTGTAATTGGAGCTTACATGCGTATTTGTGGCTGTACAGAGCTCCACAGAATAACTACCTCTTTGCTAATTGTATTTTATTTCCAAGCAAACCTGAGCTGAAAATTAAAAGTAAAAATAACCATACACAGGTCATACTTACCTCCTGCGCAGTCTGCTCATCAATCTTTCTCCTCTCCTGCTTCCTGTTTGTCCACTGTGATTGATATAATTCTCTGTCCTGTGTCCTCCATTTTGAAAATGATCGTTACCCCATAACAGCTTCTTGGTAAACATGGACATTACCTTGCTCATCACTTGTTCTTTCAGTTATAGCTGACAGCAACTGATTCATAACCAACAGCAATTGGCATATTTCAGTTCTGACATCATCTTGTCAGAACTGGAAGGAATTGTAAGAAGAAAATGGTAAACTTCTGAGAGGAACTGATGGCAAGGTAAGTATTAATATTCATTTGCAGCAGTGGCGGACATACGGCCGTGAAGGCCGTGCCGCTGCACGAGGGCCCCTGAAGTTCCGTTTTCTTCAGGGGCCCAATAAGTATTTTTTTTTTTTATATATATATATTTTTTATTATTTTTTTCCCCCGGGGGGCCCCGACTCCTATCCTCCCTCCCTCCCTCACCTCGGGGGGCCCCCCTCCCGGTATGCGCGGCGGGAGAGCGGCAAATCCGGGTCTCCACTCCAGGCATGCGCTAGAGGGCTCAGCCGCTTGGTCTCCAATATGTTGACAGAGTTGGAGACATATTGGAGACCAAGCGGCGGAGCCCTCTAGCGTCTGCCTGGAGAGCCCTGAAGACTTCCTGTATTTGCCGCTCGCTCTCCCGCCGCGCATATCGGGAGGGGGGCCCCCTGAGGTGAGGAAGGAAGGGAGGGAGGGAGGATAGGAGTCGGGCCCCCCACCTGAATAGCTACTCAAAGGGCTACCTGCCTACCCACCCGGCTACCTAACCACCTACCCACCCGGCTACCTACCCACCCACCAGGCTTCCTACCTACCTACCCACCCGACTACCTAACCACCCACCTGGCTTCCTACCTACCTACCCACCCGGCTACCTACCCACCCACCAGGCTTCCTACCTACCTACCCACCCGGCTACCTACCCACCCACCAGGCTTCCTACCTACCTACCCACCCGACTACCTAACCACCCACCTGGCTTCCTACCTACCTACCCACCCGGCTACCTACCCACCCACCAGGCTACCTACCCACCCACCAGGCTTCCTACCTACCTACCCACCCGACTACCTACCCACCCACCAGGCTTCCTACCTACCTACCCACCCGACTACCTAACCACCCACCTGGCTTCCTACCTACCTACCCACCCGGCTACCTAACCACCTACCCACCCGGCTACCTACCCACCCACCAGGCTACCTACCCACCCACCAGGCTTCCTACCTACCTACCCACCCGACTACCTAACCACCCACCAGGCTTCCTACCTACCTACCCACCCGGCTACCTAACCACCTACCCACCCGGCTACCTACCCACCCACCAGGCTTCCTACCTACCCACCCGGCTACCTACCCACCCACCAGGCTTCCTACCTACCTACCTAACCACCCACCCGGCTACCTACCGGGCTAGTTACCAACCCACCCACCAGGCTACCTACCCACCCACCCGGCTACCCACCCACCAGGCTACCTACCTACCCACCCACCCACCAGGCTACCTACCTACCCACCCACCAGGCTACCTACCTACCTACCGGGCTAGTTACCAACCCACCAGGCTACCTACCCACCAGGCTACCTACCCACCCACCAGGCTACCAACCCAAACCAGGCTACCTATCCACCCAACCACCCATGGGAGCTGCGCGCTGGATGGAGGCTGGGACAGGAGGTCGGCTGCTGCAGGTGAGTAAATGTTTTTGTTTTTTTATTTATATTAGCAGGTGTATGTTCTGGGCAGGTCTGCCACATGATTGCATGTATTTTCTGCGCAAATCTGCCGACATGATTGCATGTATTTTCTGGGCATATCTGCCGACTTGATTGCATGTATTTTCTGGGCATATCTGCCGACTTGATTGCACGTATTTTCTGGGCATATCTGCCGACATGATTGCACGTATTTTCTGGGCATATCTGCCGACATGATTGCACATATTTTCTGGGCATATCTGCCGACATGATTGCACGTATTTTCTGGGCATATCTGCCGACATGATTGCACGTATTTTCTGGGCATATCTGCCGACGTGATTACACGTATTTTCTGGGCATATCTGCCGACATGATTGCACGTATTTTCTGAGCATATCTGCCGACTTGATTGCACGTATTTTCTAGGCATATCTGCCGACTTGATTGCACGTATTTTCTGGGCATATCTGCCGACATGATTGCACGTATTTTCTGGGCATATCTGCCGACATGATTGCACATATTTTCTGGGCATATCTGCCGACATGATTGCACGTATTTTCTGGGCATATCTGCCGACATGATTGCACATATTTTCTGGGCATATCTGCCGACGTGATTGCACGTATTTTCTGGGCATATCTGCCGACTTGATTGCACGTATTTTCTGGGCATATCTGCCGAAATGATTGCACGTATTTTCTGGGCATATCTGCCGACTTGATTGCACGTATTTTCTGGGCATATCTGCCAACATGATTGCACGTATTTTCTGGGCATATCTGCCGACTTGATTGCACGTATTTTCTGGGCATATCTGCCGACTTGATTGCACGTATTTTCTGGGCATATCTGCCGACTTGATTGCGCGTATTTTCTGGGCATATCTGCCGACATGATTGCACGTATTTTCTGGGCATATCTGCCGACACATGATTGCACGTATTTTCTGGGCATATCTGCCAACTTGATTGCACGTATTTTCTGGGCATATCTGCCGAAATGATTGCACGTATTTTCTGGGCATATCTGCCGACATGATTGCACGTATTTTCTGGGCATATCTGCCGACATGATGTGTATTTTCTTGAGAAAACCTGCACAATTATGTGAATTTTCTGGGGAAAGAGTCACCAAAACTTGGGCCCACTGTCTTTGCGTTGCACTTTTCAAGGGAACCTGAGGTGAGAATAATATTGAGGCTGCCATATTTCTCTCCTTTTAAGCAATACCAGTTGCCTGGCTGCCGTGCTGGTCCTCTGCCTCTTATTCTTTCAACCATAGACCCTGAACAAGCATGCAGCAGGTCAGGGGTTTCTGACAATATTGTCAGAACTGAGAAGATTAGCTGCATGCTTGTTGCGGGTTTATTACTGCAGCCAAATAGATCAGCAGGGCCGCCAGGCAACTAGTATTGTTTAAAAGGAAATAAACCCTCACCCCGGGTTCGCTTTAAGTTACAGTTAGCTCCGCCCTCATCCGGTCATTGCCACGCCCATTTTTTGCCGCAGGTTCTATCCACACCTATTTTTTGCCGCGGCGTGCTACGCGCGCCGCAGGTCGTAGGGGACCCACAATTACAATTTTGCACAGGGGCCCACTGCTGGCTGTGTCCGCCACTGATTTGCAGGTACATCATGTGTTTATTTTTTGAATAACTTAACTCGGTTCAGGTTCACTTTAACCACTGGAGGACCACAAATTTACCCTCCTAGTGACCAGGCTATTTTTTTACCAATTAGGTCACTGCAGCTTACGGACTGACGCAGTACAAATCTACGGGTGGCGCTGCAGTTCTGACCTGACGTAAACTGTACGTCCCATTCCCCGCGCTTCCCTGCCGCTTTCTACCCGCCGCTCTGCCCTCGCCGCAATGTGCTGCCCTGCCGTCTCTATGACGGCAGAGCACTGTGAGCCGGGCAGGAGCAGTTTTCATTGGCTCCTGGCCCTGTCATTACTATAAGCCAATCCCATTGGCTTACATTGAGTGACAGGGTCAGGAGCCATGAAAGCGGCTCCTGACCGGCGCACAGCGCTCTGCTGTCATAGCGACGGCAGAGAGAGCAGCCTGCGGCGGGGACAGAGCAGCGTGTCCAGCCGGAGCGACAGATTATTGCGGCGATTCGTCGGTATGCAACGTTTTAGGGTACCAGCAGCTTCTGGTCCTTAAGGGGGCAGAGGGTGCTGGTACCGAAGTGGTTAAGGGCTTGCTGCAGAGTCGCACAACTCAGTCAATGATCCCCGTTTTCTGCCCACCAAAAGACTTCTGTTGGTGAGCTGTGATTGCTGATCCTGTGTTTATTTATTCTTTTTATAGAAATTTAATTGTTGTTGTTTTTTTTTAATATACATAGCTATTTTTATTGTTTGTTTTGTTACCAGCCCTCCCTCCCTCCCCCCGACAGCCAAAGTGGTGTACTCTCTATTATTGTCCCACACTGCTCCCTAGTGACAAGCAGAGCTGGGACAAGGTCCTTCAGCACCCAAGGCTGAGACACCAAAGTGCGCCCCTCCATCCCTCCCCCCCAGCCGTCACACACTGATTGCTACTAGACTAAGAGGCGCCCCAGGGCCCCCAACCTCCCTAATACCTTAATCTCTAGTTATCTGACTTGCAGTCACTGCCATGTATCCCCTTTTCCTATTTATTTCTGCTTCAAACACAATTGGGAATGACAACTGAATGAATTGTGCGCCCCCTCCTACACTGCGCCCTGAGGCTGGAGCCTCTCCAGCCTCTGCCTCGGCCCGGCCCTGGTGACAAGTGCCCACAAATACACCCTACAGCAGTACTAATCAGAAGCAAGGAAATATAACAAGTAAGAAACAAAAAGTGCTAAAACCAATTGGCTTGAAGCAATTGAAAGCCTCTAAATAAATTGGCTGCAATGGATCGCTGCAATATGCGGTATCCTTGCTGTTTAATGGACGTGGAGGCAGGCTAGGCGTACGCAGCGGCTGTGTCATAGAAGAGGCGATGATTTGTGCGCTGCTCTGTAATCCACTTACTGCACCGGCTCCTGCCAGGCCTCTGGATAATGCCGGCTTTGGCGCGCGGTGCCGCCTCTCCCCTGGGCCTGCAGCACATCCTGTAGAGAGGAAGCAGAGCATCATTAGCCGCTGCACCTCAGAGGATTGCCGAGTCTCGGGAACACTACCAGCCAGGAGGATTACACCTGCGTGCGCTCCCCAGCGCCGCGCTACCAGCCAGGAGGATTACACCTGCGTGCGCTCCCCAGCGCCGCGCTACCAGCCAGGAGGATTACACCTGCGTGCGCTCCCCAGCGCCGCGCTACCAGCCAGGAGGATTACACCTGCGTGCGCTCCCCAGCGCCGCGCTACCAGCCAGGAGGATTACACCTGTGTGCGCTCCCCAGCGCCGCACTACCAGCCAGGAGGATTACACCTGTGTGCGCTCCCCAGCGCCGCGCTACCAGCCAGGAGGATTACACCTGTGTGCGCTCCCCAGCGCCGCGCTACCAGCCAGGAGGATTACACCTGCGTGCGCTCCCCAGCGCCGCACTACCAGCCAGGAGGATTACACCTGTGTGCGCTCCCCAGCGCCGCACTACCAGCGAGGAGGATTACACCTGCGTGCGCTCCCCAGCGCCGCGCTACCAGCCAGGAGGATTACACCTGTGTGCGCTCCCCAGCGCCGCGCTACCAGCCAGGAGGATTACACCTGTGTGCGCTCCCCAGCACCGCGCTACCAGCCAGGAGGATTACACCTGTGTGCGCTCCCCAGCGCCGCGCTACCAGCCAGGAGGATTACACCTGTGTGCGCTCCCCAGCGCCGCGCTACCAGCCAGGAGGATTACACCTGTGTGCGCTCCCCAGCGCCGCACTACCAGCCAGGAGGATTACACCTGCGTGCGCTCCCCAGCGCCGCACTACCAGCCAGGAGGATTACACCTGCGTGCGCTCCCCAGCGCCGCACTACCAGCCAGGAGGATTACACCTGCGTGCGCTCCCCAGCCAGGAGGATTACACCTGTGTGCGCTCCCCAGCGCCGCGCTACCAGCCAGGAGAATTACACCTGTGTGCGCTCCCCAGCGCTGTGCTACCAGCCAGGAGGATTACAGCTGCGTGCGCTCCCCAGCGCCGCGCTACCAGCCAGGAGGATTACACCTGTGTGCGCTCCCCAGCGCCGCACTACCAGCCAGGAGGATTACACCTGCGTGCGCTCCCCAGCGCCGCGCTACCAGCCAGGAGGATTACACCTGCGTGCGCTCTCCAGCCAGGAGGATTACACCTGTGTGCGCTCCCCAGCGCCGCGCTACCAGCCAGGAGGATTACACCTGTGTGCGCTCCCCAGCGCCGCGCTACCAGCCAGGAGGATTACACCTGCGTGCGCTCCCCAGCGCCGCACTACCAGCCAGGAGGATTACACCTGCGTGCGCTCCCCAGCGCCGCGCTACCAGCCAGGAGGATTACACCTGCGTGCGCTCCCCAGCCAGGAGGATTACACCTGTGTGCGCTCCCCAGCGCCGCACTACCAGCCAGTAGAATTACACCTGCGTGCGCTCCCCAGCGCCGCGCTACCAGCCAGGAGGATTACACCTGTGTGCGCTCCCCAGCGCCGCGCTACCAGCCAGGAGGATTACACCTGCGTGCGCTCCCCAGCGCCGCACTACCAGCCAGGAGGATTACACCTGTGTGCGCTCCCCAGCGCCGCGCTACCAGCCAGGAGGATTACACCTGCGTGCGCTCCCCAGCGCCGCGCTACTACCCAGGAGGATTACACCTGTGTGCGCTCCCCAGCGCCGCGCTACCAGCCAGGAGGATTACACCTGTGTGCGCTCCCCAGCGCCGCGCTACCAGCCAGGAGGATTACACCTGCGTGCGCTCCCCAGCGCCGCACTACCAGCCAGGAGGATTACACCTGTGTGCGCTCCCCAGCGCCGCGCTACCAGCCAGGAGGATTACACCTGCGTGCGCTCCCCAGCGCCGCACTACCAGCCAGGAGGATTACACCTGTGTGCGCTCCCCAGCGCCGCGCTACCAGCCAGGAGGATTACACCTGCGTGCGCTCCCCAGCGCCGCGCTACCAGCCAGGAGGATTACACCTGCGTGCGCTCCCCAGCGCCGCGCTACCAGCCAGGAGGATTACACCTGTGTGCGCTCCCCAGCGCCGCGCTACCAGCCAGGAGGATTACACCTGCGTGCGCTCCCCAGCGCCGCACTACCAGCCAGGAGGATTACACCTGTGTGTGCTCCCCAGCGCCGCGCTACCAGCCAGGAGGATTACACCTGTGTGCGCTCCCCAGCGCCGCGCTACCAGCCAGGAGGATTACACCTGCGTGCGCTCCCCAGCGCCGCGCTACTACCCAGGAGGATTACACCTGTGTGCGCTCCCCAGCGCCGCGCTACCAGCCAGGAGGATTACACCTGTGTGCGCTCCCCAGCGCCGCGCTACCAGCCAGGAGGATTACACCTGCGTGCGCTCCCCAGCGCCGCACTACCAGCCAGGAGGATTACACCTGTGTGCGCTCCCCAGCGCCGCGCTACCAGCCAGGAGGATTACACCTGCGTGCGCTCCCCAGCGCCGCACTACCAGCCAGGAGGATTACACCTGTGTGCGCTCCCCAGCGCCGCGCTACCAGCCAGGAGGATTACACCTGCGTGCGCTCCCCAGCGCCGCGCTACCAGCCAGGAGGATTACACCTGCGTGCGCTCCCCAGCGCCGCGCTACCAGCCAGGAGGATTACACCTGTGTGCGCTCCCCAGCGCCGCGCTACCAGCCAGGAGGATTACACCTGCGTGCGCTCCCCAGCGCCGCACTACCAGCCAGGAGGATTACACCTGTGTGTGCTCCCCAGCGCCGCGCTACCAGCCAGGAGGATTACACCTGTGTGCGCTCCCCAGCGCCGCACTACCAGCCAGGAGGATTACACCTGTGTGCGCTCCCCAGCGTCGCACTACCAGCCAGGAGGATTACACCTGCGTGCGCTCCCCAGCGCCGCGCTACCAGCCAGGAGGATTACACCTGCGTGCGCTCCCCAGCGCCGCGCTACCAGCCAGGAGGATTACACCTGTGTGCGCTCCCCAGCGCCGCGCTACCAGCCAGGAGGATTACACCTGTGTGCGCTCCCCAGCGCCGCGCTACCAGCCAGGAGGATTACACCTGTGTGCGCTCCCCAGCGCCGCGCTACCAGCCAGGAGGATTACACCTGTGTGCGCTCCCCAGCGCCGCACTACCAGCCAGGAGGATTACACCTGCGTGCGCTCCCCAGCGCCGCACTACCAGCCAGGAGGATTACACCTGCGTGCGCTCCCCAGCGCCGCACTACCAGCCAGGAGGATTACACCTGCGTGCGCTCCCCAGCCAGGAGGATTACACCTGTGTGCGCTCCCCAGCGCCGCGCTACCAGCCAGGAGAATTACACCTGTGTGCGCTCCCCAGCGCTGTGCTACCAGCCAGGAGGATTACAGCTGCGTGCGCTCCCCAGCGCCGCGCTACCAGCCAGGAGGATTACACCTGTGTGCGCTCCCCAGCGCCGCACTACCAGCCAGGAGGATTACACCTGCGTGCGCTCCCCAGCGCCGCGCTACCAGCCAGGAGGATTACACCTGCGTGCGCTCTCCAGCCAGGAGGATTACACCTGTGTGCGCTCCCCAGCGCCGCGCTACCAGCCAGGAGGATTACACCTGTGTGCGCTCCCCAGCGCCGCACTACCAGCCAGGAGGATTACACCTGCGTGCGCTCCCCAGCGCCGCACTACCAGCCAGGAGGATTACACCTGCGTGCGCTCCCCAGCGCCGCGCTACCAGCCAGGAGGATTACACCTGCGTGCGCTCCCCAGCCAGGAGGATTACACCTGTGTGCGCTCCCCAGCGCCGCGCTACCAGCCAGGAGAATTACACCTGCGTGCGCTCCCCAGCGCCGCGCTACCAGCCAGGAGGATTACACCTGTGTGCGCTCCCCAGCGCCGCGCTACCAGCCAGGAGGATTACACCTGCGTGCGCTCCCCAGCGCCGCACTACCAGCCAGGAGGATTACACCTGTGTGCGCTCCCCAGCGCCGCGCTACCAGCCAGGAGGATTACACCTGCGTGCGCTCCCCAGCGCCGCGCTACCAGCCAGGAGGATTACACCTGTGTGCGCTCCCCAGCGCCGCGCTACCAGCCAGGAGGATTACACCTGTGTGCGCTCCCCAGCGCCGCGCTACCAGCCAGGAGGATTACACCTGCGTGCGCTCCCCAGCGCCGCACTACCAGCCAGGAGGATTACACCTGTGTGCGCTCCCCAGCGCCGCGCTACCAGCCAGGAGGATTACACCTGCGTGCGCTCCCCAGCGCCGCACTACCAGCCAGGAGGATTACACCTGTGTGCGCTCCCCAGCGCCGCGCTACCAGCCAGGAGGATTACACCTGCGTGCGCTCCCCAGCGCCGCGCTACCAGCCAGGAGGATTACACCTGTGTGCGCTCCCCAGCGCCGCGCTACCAGCCAGGAGGATTACACCTGTGTGCGCTCCCCAGCGCCGCGCTACCAGCCAGGAGGATTACACCTGCGTGCGCTCCCCAGCACCGCACTACCAGCCAGGAGGATTACACCTGTGTGCGCTCCCCAGCGCCGCGCTACCAGCCAGGAGGATTACACCTGTGTGCGCTCCCCAGCGCCGCGCTACCAGCCAGGAGGATTACACCTGTGTGCGCTCCCAAGCGCCGCGCTACCAGCCAGGAGAATTACACCTGTGTGCGCTCCCCAGCGCCGCGCTACCAGCCAGGAGGATTACACCTGTGTGCGCTCCCCAGCGCCGCGCTACCAGCCAGGAGGATTACACCTGCGTGCGCTCCCCAGCGCCGCGCTACCAGCCAGGAGGATTACACCTGTGTGCGCTCCCCAGCGCCGCGCTACCAGCCAGGAGGATTACACCTGTGTGCGCTCCCAAGCGCCGCGCTACCAGCCAGGAGGATTACACCTGCGTGCGCTCCCCAGCGCCGCGCTACCAGCCAGGAGGATTACACCTGCGTGCGCTCCCCAGCGCCGCGCTACCAGCCAGGAGGATTACACCTGTGTGCGCTCCCCAGCGCCGCGCTACCAGCCAGGAGGATTACACCTGCGTGCGCTCCCCAGCGCCGCACTACCAGCCAGGAGGATTACACCTGTGTGCGCTCCCCAGCGCCGCGCTACCAGCCAGGAGGATTACACCTGCGTGCGCTCCCCAGCGCCGCACTACCAGCCAGGAGGATTACACCTGTGTGCGCTCCCCAGCGCTGCACTACCAGCCAGGAGGATTACACCTGCGTGCGCTCCCCAGCGCCGCGCTACCAGCCAGGAGAATTACACCTGTGTGCGCTCCCCAGCGCCGCGCTACCAGCCAGGAGGATTACACCTGTGTGCGCTCTCCAGCGCCGCGCTACCAGCCAGGAGGATTACACCTGTGTGCGCTCTCCAGCGCCGCGCTACCAGCCAGGAGGATTACACCTGCGTGCGCTCCCCAGCGCCGCGCTACCAGCCAGGAGAATTACACCTGTGTGCGCTCCCCAGCGCCGCACTACCAGCCAGGAGGAATACACCTGCGTGCGCTCTCCAGCGCTGCGCTACCAGCCAGGAGGAATACACCTGCGTGCGCTCCCCAGCGCCGCGCTACCAGCCAGGAGGATTACACCTGCGTGCGCTCCCCAGCGCCGCGCTACCAGCCAGGAGGATTACACCTGTGTGCGCTCCCCAGCGCCGCGCTACCAGCCAGGAGGATTACACCTGCGTGCGCTCCCCAGCGCCGCACTACCAGCCAGGAGGATTACACCTGTGTGTGCTCCCCAGCGCCGCGCTACCAGCCAGGAGGATTACACCTGTGTGCGCTCCCCAGCGCCGCACTACCAGCCAGGAGGATTACACCTGTGTGCGCTCCCCAGCGTCGCACTACCAGCCAGGAGGATTACACCTGCGTGCGCTCCCCAGCGCCGCGCTACCAGCCAGGAGGATTACACCTGCGTGCGCTCCCCAGCGCCGCGCTACCAGCCAGGAGGATTACACCTGTGTGCGCTCCCCAGCGCCGCGCTACCAGCCAGGAGGATTACACCTGTGTGCGCTCCCCAGCGCCGCGCTACCAGCCAGGAGGATTACACCTGTGTGCGCTCCCCAGCGCCGCGCTACCAGCCAGGAGGATTACACCTGTGTGCGCTCCCCAGCGCCGCACTACCAGCCAGGAGGATTACACCTGCGTGCGCTCCCCAGCGCCGCACTACCAGCCAGGAGGATTACACCTGCGTGCGCTCCCCAGCGCCGCACTACCAGCCAGGAGGATTACACCTGCGTGCGCTCCCCAGCCAGGAGGATTACACCTGTGTGCGCTCCCCAGCGCCGCGCTACCAGCCAGGAGAATTACACCTGTGTGCGCTCCCCAGCGCTGTGCTACCAGCCAGGAGGATTACAGCTGCGTGCGCTCCCCAGCGCCGCGCTACCAGCCAGGAGGATTACACCTGTGTGCGCTCCCCAGCGCCGCACTACCAGCCAGGAGGATTACACCTGCGTGCGCTCCCCAGCGCCGCGCTACCAGCCAGGAGGATTACACCTGCGTGCGCTCTCCAGCCAGGAGGATTACACCTGTGTGCGCTCCCCAGCGCCGCGCTACCAGCCAGGAGGATTACACCTGTGTGCGCTCCCCAGCGCCGCACTACCAGCCAGGAGGATTACACCTGCGTGCGCTCCCCAGCGCCGCACTACCAGCCAGGAGGATTACACCTGCGTGCGCTCCCCAGCGCCGCGCTACCAGCCAGGAGGATTACACCTGCGTGCGCTCCCCAGCCAGGAGGATTACACCTGTGTGCGCTCCCCAGCGCCGCGCTACCAGCCAGGAGAATTACACCTGCGTGCGCTCCCCAGCGCCGCGCTACCAGCCAGGAGGATTACACCTGTGTGCGCTCCCCAGCGCCGCGCTACCAGCCAGGAGGATTACACCTGCGTGCGCTCCCCAGCGCCGCACTACCAGCCAGGAGGATTACACCTGTGTGCGCTCCCCAGCGCCGCGCTACCAGCCAGGAGGATTACACCTGCGTGCGCTCCCCAGCGCCGCGCTACCAGCCAGGAGGATTACACCTGTGTGCGCTCCCCAGCGCCGCGCTACCAGCCAGGAGGATTACACCTGTGTGCGCTCCCCAGCGCCGCGCTACCAGCCAGGAGGATTACACCTGCGTGCGCTCCCCAGCGCCGCACTACCAGCCAGGAGGATTACACCTGTGTGCGCTCCCCAGCGCCGCGCTACCAGCCAGGAGGATTACACCTGCGTGCGCTCCCCAGCGCCGCACTACCAGCCAGGAGGATTACACCTGTGTGCGCTCCCCAGCGCCGCGCTACCAGCCAGGAGGATTACACCTGCGTGCGCTCCCCAGCGCCGCGCTACCAGCCAGGAGGATTACACCTGTGTGCGCTCCCCAGCGCCGCGCTACCAGCCAGGAGGATTACACCTGTGTGCGCTCCCCAGCGCCGCGCTACCAGCCAGGAGGATTACACCTGCGTGCGCTCCCCAGCACCGCACTACCAGCCAGGAGGATTACACCTGTGTGCGCTCCCCAGCGCCGCGCTACCAGCCAGGAGGATTACACCTGTGTGCGCTCCCCAGCGCCGCGCTACCAGCCAGGAGGATTACACCTGTGTGCGCTCCCAAGCGCCGCGCTACCAGCCAGGAGAATTACACCTGTGTGCGCTCCCCAGCGCCGCGCTACCAGCCAGGAGGATTACACCTGTGTGCGCTCCCCAGCGCCGCGCTACCAGCCAGGAGGATTACACCTGCGTGCGCTCCCCAGCGCCGCGCTACCAGCCAGGAGGATTACACCTGTGTGCGCTCCCCAGCGCCGCGCTACCAGCCAGGAGGATTACACCTGTGTGCGCTCCCAAGCGCCGCGCTACCAGCCAGGAGGATTACACCTGCGTGCGCTCCCCAGCGCCGCGCTACCAGCCAGGAGGATTACACCTGCGTGCGCTCCCCAGCGCCGCGCTACCAGCCAGGAGGATTACACCTGTGTGCGCTCCCCAGCGCCGCGCTACCAGCCAGGAGGATTACACCTGCGTGCGCTCCCCAGCGCCGCACTACCAGCCAGGAGGATTACACCTGTGTGCGCTCCCCAGCGCCGCGCTACCAGCCAGGAGGATTACACCTGCGTGCGCTCCCCAGCGCCGCACTACCAGCCAGGAGGATTACACCTGTGTGCGCTCCCCAGCGCTGCACTACCAGCCAGGAGGATTACACCTGCGTGCGCTCCCCAGCGCCGCGCTACCAGCCAGGAGAATTACACCTGTGTGCGCTCCCCAGCGCCGCGCTACCAGCCAGGAGGATTACACCTGTGTGCGCTCTCCAGCGCCGCGCTACCAGCCAGGAGGATTACACCTGTGTGCGCTCTCCAGCGCCGCGCTACCAGCCAGGAGGATTACACCTGCGTGCGCTCCCCAGCGCCGCGCTACCAGCCAGGAGAATTACACCTGTGTGCGCTCCCCAGCGCCGCACTACCAGCCAGGAGGAATACACCTGCGTGCGCTCTCCAGCGCTGCGCTACCAGCCAGGAGGAATACACCTGCGTGCGCTCCCCAGCGCCGCGCTACCAGCCAGGAGGATTACACCTGTGTGCGCTCCCCAGCGCCGCGCTACCAGCCAGGAGGATTACACCTGCGTGCGCTCCCCAGCGCCGCGCTACCAGCCAGGAGAATTACACCTGTGTGCGCTCCCCAGCGCCGCGCTACCAGCCAGGAGGATTACACCTGCGTGCGCTCTCCAGCGCCGCGCTACCAGCCAGGAGGATTACACCTGTGTGCACTCCACAGCGCCGCACTACCAGCCAGGAGGATTACACCTGTGTGCGCTCCCCAGCGCCGCGCTACCAGCCAGGAGGATTACACCTGTGTGCACTCCCCAGCGCCGCACTACCAGCCAGGAGGATTACACCTGTGTGCGCTCCCCAGCGCCGCACTACCAGCCAGGAGGATTACACCTGCGTGCGCTCCCCAGCGCCGCGCTACCAGCCAGGAGGATTACACCTGTGTGCGCTCCCCAGCCCCGCGCTACCAGCCAGGAGGATTACACCTGTGTGCGCTCCCCAGCGCCGCGCTACCAGCCAGGAGGATTACACCTGCGTGCGCTCCCCAGCACCGCGCTACCAGCCAGGAGGATTACACCTGCGTGCGCTCCCCAGCGCCGCGCTACCAGCCAGGAGAATTACACCTGTGTGCGCTCCCCAGCGCCGCACTACCAGCCAGGAGGATTACACCTGCGTGCGCTCCCCAGCGCCGCGCTACCAGCCAGGAGGATGACACGTGCGTGCGCTCCCCAGCGCCGCGCTACCAGCCAGGAGGATGACACGTGCGTGCGCTCCCCAGCGCCGCGCTACCAGCCAGGAGGATTACACCTGCGTGCGCTCCCCAGCGCCGCGCTACCAGCCAGGAGGATGACACGTGCGTGCGCTCCCCAGCGCCGCACTACCAGCCAGGAGGATTACACCTGTGTGCGCTCCCCAGCGCCGCACTACCACCCAGGAGGATTACACCTGCGTGCGCTCCCCAGCGCCGCACTACCAGCCAGGAGGATTACACCTGTGTGCGCTCCCCAGCGCCGCACTACCAGCCAGGAGGATTACACCTGTGTGCGCTCCCCAGCGCCGCACTACCAGCCAGGAGGATTACACCTGTGTGCGCTCCCCAGCGCCGCACTACCAGCCAGGAGGATTACACCTGTGTGCGCTCCCCAGCGCCGCGCTACCAGCCAGGAGGATTACACCTGCGTGCGCTCCCCAGCGCCGCGCTACCAGCCAGGAGGATTACACCTGTGTGCGCTCCCCAGCGCCGCGCTACCAGCCAGGAGGATTACACCTGCGTGCGCTCCCCAGCGCCGCGCTACCAGCCAGGAGGATTACACCTGTGTGCGCTCCCCAGCGCCGCGCTACCAGCCAGGAGAATTACACCTGTGTGCGCTCCCCAGCGCCGCGCTACCAGCCAGGAGGATTACACCTGTGTGCGCTCCCCAGCGCCGCGCTACCAGCCAGGAGGATTACACCTGTGTGCGCTCCCCAGCGCCGCGCTACCAGCCAGGAGGATTACACCTGTGTGCGCTCCCCAGCGCCGCGCTACCAGCCAGGAGGATTACACCTGTGTGCGCTCCCCAGCGCCGCACTACCAGCCAGGAGGATTACACCTGTGTGCGCTCCCCAGCGCCGCGCTACCAGCCAGGAGAATTACACCTGTGTGCGCTCCCCAGCGCCGCACTACCAGCCAGGAGGATTACACCTGTGTGCGCTCCCCAGCGCCGCTCTACCAGCCAGGAGGATTACACCTGCGTGCGCTCTCCAGCGCCGCGCTACCAGCCAGGAGGATTACACCTGTGTGCGCTCCCCAGCGCCGCGCTACCAGCCAGGAGGATTACACCTGTGTGCGCTCCCCAGCGCTGCGCTACCAGCCAGGAGGATTACACCTGCGTGCGCTCCCCAGCGCCGCGCTACCAGCCAGGAGGATTACACCTGTGTGCGCTCCCCAGCGCCACGCTACCAGCCAGGAGGATTACACCTGTGTGCGCTCCCCAGCGCCGCGCTACCAGCCAGGAGGATTACACCTGTGTGCGCTCCCCAGCGCCGCGCTACCAGCCAGGAGGATTACACCTGCGTGCGCTCCCCAGCGCCGCGCTACCAGCCAGGAGGATTACACCTGCGTGCGCTCCCCAGCGCCGCGCTACCAGCCAGGAGGATTACACCTGCGTGCGCTCCCCAGCGCCGCGCTACCAGCCAGGAGGATTACACCTGTGTGCGCTCCCCAGCGCCGCGCTACCAGCCAGGAGGATTACACCTGCGTGCGCTCCCCAGCGCCGCGCTACCAGCCAGGAGGATTACACCTGCGTGCGCTCCCCAGCGCCGCGCTACCAGCCAGGAGGATTACACCTGTGTGCGCTCCCCAGCGCCGCGCTACCAGCCAGGAGGATTACACCTGTGTGCGCTCCCCAGCGCCGCGCTACCAGCCAGGAGGATTACACCTGTGTGCGCTCCCCAGCGCCGCGCTACCAGCCAGGAGAATTACACCTGCGTGCGCTCCCCAGCGCCGCGCTACCAGCCAGGAGGATTACACCTGTGTGCGCTCCCCAGCGGCGCGCTACCAGCCAGGAGGATTACACCTGTGTGCGCTCCCCAGCGCCGCGCTACCAGCCAGGAGGATTACACCTGTGTGCGCTCCCCAGCGCCGCACTACCAGCCAGGAGGATTACACCTGCGTGCGCTCTCCAGCGCCGCGCTACCAGCCAGGAGGATTACACCTGTGTGCGCTCCCCAGCGCCGCGCTACCAGCCAGGAGGATTACACCTGTGTGCGCTCCCCAGCGCCGCGCTACCAGCCAGGAGGATTACACCTGTGTGCGCTCCCCAGCGCCGCACTACCAGCCAGGAGGATTACACCTGTGTGCGCTCCCCAGCGCCGCACTACCAGCCAGGAGGATTACACCTGCGTGCGCTCTCCAGCGCCGCACTACCAGCCAGGAGGATTACACCTGTGTGCGCTCCCCAGCGCCGCGCTACCAGCCAGGAGGATTACACCTGCGTGCGCTCCCCAGCGCCGCGCTACCAGCCAGGAGGATTACACCTGTGTGCGCTCCCCAGCGCCGCACTACCAGCCAGGAGGATTACACCTGTGTGCGCTCCCCAGCGCCGCACTACCAGCCAGGAGGATTACACCTGCGTGCGCTCCCCAGCGCCGCACTACCAGCCAGGAGGATTACACCTGCGTGCGCTCCCCAGCGCCGCGCTACCAGCCAGGAGGATTACACCTGTGTGCGCTCCCCAGCGCCGCACTACCAGCCAGGAGGATTACACCTGTGTGCGCTCCCCAGCGCCGCGCTACCAGCCAGGAGGATTATACCTGTGTGCGCTCCCCAGCGCCGCACTACCAGCCAGGAGGATTACACCTGTGTGCGCTCCCCAGCGCCGCACTACCAGCCAGGAGGATTACACCTGTGTGCGCTCCCCAGCGCCGCGCTACCAGCCAGGAGGATTACACCTGCGTGCGCTCTCCAGCGCCGCGCTACCAGCCAGGAGGATTACACCTGCGTGCGCTCCCCAGCGCCGCGCTACCAGCCAGGAGGATTACACCTGCGTGCGCTCCCCAGCGCCTCGCTACCAGCCAGGAGGATGACACGTGCGTGCGCTCCCCAGCGCCTCGCTACCAGCCAGGAGGATGACACGTGCGTGCGCTCCCCAGCGCCGCACTACCAGCCAGGAGGATTACACCTGTGTGCGCTCCCCAGCGCCGCACTACCAGCCAGGAGGATTACACCTGTGTGCGCTCCCCAGCGCCGCACTACCAGCCAGGAGGATTACACCTGTGTGCGCTCCCCAGCGCCGCACTACCAGCCAGGAGGATTACACCTGTGTGCGCTCCCCAGCGCCGCACTACCAGCCAGGAGGATTACACCTGTGTGCGCTCCCCAGCGTCGCACTACCAGCCAGGAGGATGACACGTGCGTGCGCTCCCCAGCGTCGCACTACCAGCCAGGAGGATTACACCTGTGTGCGCTCTCCAGCGCCGCGCTACCAGCCAGGAGGATTACACCTGTGTGCGCTCTCCAGCGCCGCGCTACCAGCCAGGAGGATTACACCTGCGTGCGCTCCCCAGCGCCGCGCTACCAGCCAGGAGGATTACACCTGTGTGCGCTCTCCAGCGCCGCGCTACCAGCCAGGAGGATTACACCTGTGTGCGCTCCCCAGCGCCGCGCTACCAGCCAGGAGGATTACACCTGCGTGCGCTCCCCAGCGCCTCGCTACCAGCCAGGAGGATTACACCTGTGTGCGCTCCCCAGCGCCTCGCTACCAGCCAGGAGGATTACACCTGCGTGCGCTCCCCAGCGCCGCACTACCAGCCAGGAGGATTACACCTGCGTGCGCTCCCCAGCGCCGCACTACCAGCCAGGAGGATTACACCTGCGTGCGCTCCCCAGCGCCGCGCTACCAGCCAGGAGGATTACACCTGTGTGCGCTCTCCAGCGCCGCGCTACCAGCCAGGAGGATTACACCTGTGTGCGCTCCCCAGCGCCGCGCTACCAGCCAGGAGGATTACACCTGCGTGCGCTCCCCAGCGCCTCGCTACCAGCCAGGAGGATTACACCTGTGTGCGCTCCCCAGCGCCTCGCTACCAGCCAGGAGGATTACACCTGCGTGCGCTCCCCAGCGCCGCACTACCAGCCAGGAGGATTACACCTGCGTGCGCTCCCCAGCGCCGCACTACCAGCCAGGAGGATTACACCTGTGTGCGCTCCCCAGCGTCGCACTACCAGCCAGGAGGATGACACGTGCGTGCGCTCCCCAGCGTCGCACTACCAGCCAGGAGGATTACACCTGTGTGCGCTCTCCAGCGCCGCGCTACCAGCCAGGAGGATTACACCTGTGTGCGCTCTCCAGCGCCGCGCTACCAGCCAGGAGGATTACACCTGTGTGCGCTCCCCAGCGCCGCGCTACCAGCCAGGAGGATTACACCTGCGTGCGCTCCCCAGCGCCGCGCTACCAGCCAGGAGGATTACACCTGTGTGCGCTCCCCAGCGCCGCGCTACCAGCCAGGAGGATTACACCTGTGTGCGCTCCCCAGCGCCGCGCTACCAGCCAGGAGGATTACACCTGTGTGCGCTCCCCAGCGCCGCGCTACCAGCCAGGAGGATTACACCTGTGTGCGCTCCCCAGCGCCGCGCTACCAGCCAGGAGGATTACACCTGCGTGCGCTCCCCAGCGCCGCGCTACCAGCCAGGAGGATTACACCTGTGTGCGCTCCCCAGCGCCGCGCTACCAGCCAGGAGGATTACACCTGTGTGCGCTCCCCAGCGCCGCGCTACCAGCGGTTCGCAGCTAGGGCTCCTATGGGACTTTTATTTTCTAAAAAGGCAATGAAGTCTGAAATGATTGCCCCATGATTGCTGTAAGCGTTTCCTTTGTGCTTTCTGCGCCTGTCCCTGCGGGGGGTATCAGTATACAGATACAACAGGTCTCCCACGGAGGATGCACGGCGAATGGCGGCGTCAGCCTGTAATTAGCGGCACCCACGTACACAGCGGGCGCACAGCTGCTGGGCCTCAGCCGAATCTATACAGAGCTGCAGTCACTGGCAGAGAGAGTGAGCAGCTGACCCCCATAGATTGGCTGTACTGTAACTTCAAGTGTTTGTGTGTTTAACCTTCTAACGACTTGGCATGAACGCGGTGGCTTCCCCAGGACCGCCTAACACATTGGCGTCAAGTTCTGGGGGCGTGTTTTGCTGGAGATTGATCGCATCAGCGTGCGCAATCTGCTTGAATGACGCTCCGCTCCGTCATCGGTCTCCCAGTGGTGATAGCCGCTAGGAGACTGTTAAACGGCGAAGCAGCCGTCTGTTTACATTGTACAGCGCTGCGATCTAAGGCAGCGCTGTACTGGGGACAACCGTGTCACTCGGCTGTCCCCTACAGAGCAACAGGAGCGATCGGCTGTCATAGCCTTATGCCTATGACAGCCGATTGCTTTGATTGGCTGGCGGGCTTGTAGCAAAAAAAACCCCAAAAAAGTGAATTTATAAAAATAAAAAAAAAGACAAATAAATAAAAAAAATAAATAAATAAACATCCTGGGAGCGATCAGAGCCCACCAACAGAAAGCTGTGTTGGTGGGCAGAGGGGGGGGGGGGATCACTTGTGTGCACAGTTGTACGGCCCTGCATCGAAGCCTTAAAGCTGCAGTGGCCTAAATTGTAAAAAGATAACCTGGTCACTTGGGGGGTGTAAGCCTATGATCCTAAAGAGGTTTAAGAGAGACTCCGCTTTTAGTGCTGCAAACTCGTATCCATACACCACAAGACAAGACACAGAACATTTATATCGCGCTTTTCTCCTGGCGCTCTATAGGCAGTAGCAGTGTTAGGCCAGAGCTGCAGCCACTAGGGGGCGCACTATAGGCAGTAGCAGTGTTAGGCCAGAGCTGCAGCCACTAGGGCGCGCTCTATAGGCAGTAGCAGTGTTAGGCCAGAGCTGCAGCCACTAGGGGGCGCACTATAGGCAGTAGCAGTGTTAGGCCAGAGCTGCAGCCACTAGGGGGCGCACTATAGGCAGTAGCAGTGTTAGGCCAGAGCTGCAGCCACTAGGGGGCGCACTATAGGCAGTAGCAGTGTTAGGCCAGAGCTGCAGCCACTAGGGGGCGCACTATAGGCAGTAGCAGTGTTAGGTCAGAGCTGCAGCCACTAGGGAGCGCTCTATAGGCAGTAGCAGTGTTAGGCCAGAGCTGCAGCCACTAGGACGCGCACTATAGGCAGTAGCAGTGTTAGGCCAGAGCTGCAGCCACTAGGGGGCGCACTATAGGCAGTAGCAGTGTTAGGTCAGAGCTGCAGCCACTAGGGGGCGCACAATAGGCAGTAGCAGTGTTAGGCCAGAGCTGCAGCCACTAGGGGGCGCACTATAGGCAGTAGCAGTGTTAGGCCAGAGCTGCAGCCACTAGGGGGCGCACTATAGGCAGTAGCAGTGTTAGGCCAGAGCTGCAGCCACTAGGACGCGCACTATAGGCAGTAGCAGTGTTAGGCCAGAGCTGCAGCCACTAGGGGGCGCACTATAGGCAGTAGCAGTGTTAGGCCAGAGCTGCAGCCACTAGGGGGCGCACTATAGGCAGTAGCAGTGTTAGGCCAGAGCTGCAGCCACTAGGGGGCGCACTATAGGCAGTAGCAGTGTTAGGCCAGAGCTGCAGCCACTAGGGGGCGCACTATAGGCAGTAGCAGTGTTAGGCCAGAGCTGCAGCCACTAGGGGGCGCACTATAGGCAGTAGCAGTGTTAGGCCAGAGCTGCAGCCACTAGGGGGCGCACTATAGGCAGTAGCAGTGTTAGGCCAGAGCTTCAGCCACTAGGGGGCGCACTATAGGCAGTAGCAGTGTTAGGCCAGAGCTGCAGCCACTAGGGGGCGCACTATAGGCAGTAGCAGTGTTAGGCCAGAGCTGCAGCCTTTAGGGGGCGCACTATAGACAGTAGCAGTGTTAGGCCAGAGCTGCAGCCACTAGGGGGCGCACTATAGGCAGTAGCAGTGTTAGGCCAGAGCTGCAGCCACTAGGGGGCGCACTATAGGCAGTAGCAGTGTTAGGCCAGAGCTGCAGCCACTAGGGGGCGCACTATAGGCAGTAGCAGTGTTAGGCCAGAGCTGCAGCCACTAGGGGGCGCACTATAGGCAGTAGCAGTGTTACTGGTTATCTTGCCAGTCTATTAATGGTTACAAACAACTAATCAAAGAACATACAGAAGTGGTCATCACCAATAAAGAGCTAATAAAGTGTTTGAAGGAGGGATCCTGTGGTTCAGGGGCCCTGGTGCGGCTGCTATCTCTGTAGTCCCTATTGCTATGCCACTAGTTCTCTGCACTCACCACAGCCAGGGCTGGTTCTCTCATGAAGCAAGGTGAAACACATGCATCAGGTGCAGAGATTACAGGGGCAGCATGTTTGTACTGTATTTACACTTACAGTATGCAGTCAGAGTAGGAGGAGAAGCGAGAGGAGAGCGAGGTGAAGAGGTCATCATTGGGTAAAAGCAGCTTGTTGTGCTGTGTGAGGAGTCTGACAGTGAGTGAGGAGGGGGAGACAGGAGAGCATCATTGGGGAAAAGCAGCTTGTTGTGCTGTGTGAGGAGTCTTACAGTGAGTGAGGAGGGGGAGGCAGGAGAGCATCATTGGGGAAAAGCAGCTTGTTGTGCTGTGTGAGGAGTCTGGCAGTGAGTGAGGAAGGGGAGGCAGGAGAGCAGCATTGGGCAAAAGCAGCTTGTGCTGTGTGAGGAGTCTGACAGTGAGTGAGTGAGGAGGGAGGAGGCAGGAGAGCAGCAGTGTTTCATTTGACCTGCACAGCAGAAGGGAGGAGGTGGCACTGCTGTCCTGACTAGGGAGGAATGGAGCCAGCCAGTGTGCTATTGTGTTGAGCTGCAGCATGTCATGAAAGAACGTTAAATGAAGCAGAGTAAATTGTCAGGTGCTTTGCGATCATTCCAAATCAGGAGGGGGGGGGGGCACATCCTTACGTTTGCCTCCGGCAGCAAAAAGTCTAGGAACGGCCCTGACCACAGACGCTGCGTGATGCCACCTCCGTGCCTCTTCGTTGGCCCTCCACCCCCCTGCATAGCAACAGAACATGTTACTAGCCTGCAACATGTCTATACAGCCTCAAAATTGCAATAATCCCCACCTGCGACAGCATTCCTCATACACGTGAACCAGGCTTAAAGGGAACCTGAAGTGAGAGGGATATGGAGGCTGCCATATTTCTTTTCTTTTAAACAATACCAGTTACCTGGCAGCCTTGGTGATCTATTTGGCTGCAGTAGTGTCTGAATCACACCAGAAACAAGCATGCAGCTAATCTTGTCAGATCTGACAATAATGTCAGAAACAACTGATCTGCTGCATGCTTGTTCAGGGGCTATGGCTAAAAGTATTAGAGGCAGAGGACCGGTGGAATTGCCAGGCAAGTAGTATTGCTTAAAGAAAACCTGAACTGAACATTAAAAGTCAAAATAAACATACACAAGTCATACTTACCTCCTGTGTAGTCTACTCCTCAATCTATTTTTCCTCTCCTGTGTCCTGTTTTTTCACTGTGATCAATGGAATTCTCCGTCCTCCATTTTGAAAATGGCTATTACCCCATAACAGCTTCCTGGTCAGCACACTGTTAAACTGTAACATTGCCCACTTGAGCCATGGGGAAACATGGACACATCAGTTCTCCTCTCAGCTGTAACTGGCAGCAACTGATATATTTCAGTTCTGACAAAATATTGTCAGAACTGGAAGGGATCACTGTAAGAAGAAAATGGTGAGCTTCTGAGAGAAACTGATGGCAAGGTAACTATGTAATGTTCATTTGAAGTTACCTCATGTGTTTATTTTAAATAATTTTACTCAGTACAGGTTCTCTTTAAAGGGAGTCTGAAGTGCAAATGATACAATGATTTTATATGTGTACTACAGCTAAGGAATAGAACATAAGCAGCAAAGATATGAGTCTCATATTGTTTCCAGTACAGGAAGAGTTAAGAATCTTCAGTTATCTATGCAAAAGAGCTTCTTTGAGCTCTGCGACTTTGACATTATAAAGTCGTGGACAGCACTGTATTTTGAAGCACTTATCTCAACTGTCTCTCATTGTTTCTTCTTTGTTTATGGTTTTTCTGCAGAGAAAAGTTCAAAGGGTTAATAGCCTGCTCTGTGAAATCATTGAAAATGCTGAGTGTATTGTGGAATTAGAGAGAATGATGTAATGTTATAAAAAAGCTATAAACCTGAAAATAAAAATGTGACACTATTTTCCTTGCTGCTGTTAGTGTTCTATTAATTATCCGTACTACACAACCAATGCATTATATCATGAGGTGTTTTTTTCACTTCAGTGTCACTTTAACACCACTTAACGACCAGCCAACGCCGATAGGCGGCGGCTGGTCGCATGGTATTTCCATGGAAACGGCCGTTTCCTGTCAGTTCACGAAGGGAGTCTCCGTGAACAGCCTGCGAGCCTCCGATCGTGGCTCGCAGGTGAAATGTAAACACCTGGGGAAGAAATCCTCGGTGTTTACGTCGCACGGCGCTGCTGTCGCAGCAGTGCCGTAAAGGAGACTGGCGATCCCCGGCCTCTGATTGGCTGAAGCCTATCAGAGGCGGTACAGGACAGATCGCCTCTGCCCACAGTGATGAGGGGAGGGAGGAAGGAGAGGGAGGGCGGAATAGCGATGCGGAGGGGGGCTTTGAGGAGCCCCCCCGCAAAGCACAAGGCACTGAAGGCAGCGATCAGACCCCCCCCCCCCCCCCCCAGCCGGACATCCCCCTAGTGGGGAAAAAAGGAGGGAAGTCTGATCGCCCTGCCTGCCACCTGATCTGTCCTGGGGGCTGGAGAGCCCACTCAGCACAGATTATAGAAAATTACTGCGGTCCTTATGTAAAATAGGAAATAAATATGTCAGCCTCCATATCCCTCTCACCTCGGGTTTACTTTAAGGCTGCAAAAAGTAAAAACTCAGCACAGGGGCAGGGCTGGTTCAGAATTTTCTGCAGGGTTTTCTGTCTCTGGTTTTATTTTATGGCAGCCCTGATTGCAGCTGAGACCTGAATCTAGGTGACTTTTTCTGTAGCGTGCTTTATTTTCAGGCGCTGCACCTGTTTGGCTGTTCCAGAAAGTCATAAAATCGCATCGTGACATCCCAGCCGACGTCCCGGAACTCCTGGCTAAGCAGAAAGGCGTCCATTAGTCTCCGGCGTGTGCGGAGATGGGGAAACGTCCGCCATGGCCACAGCTGCGGCAGATGCTGCACTAGGCGGCGGGTTAATAACGCCTCCTCTGGGGACGTGTGATGATTTGGCTGGAATGTGGATATGCCCGGGGCTGTCTGTCGGAATTACAGATTACGCCAGCAGCGCCGTGTGAGTCTGCAGCTCGCCGTAATTGCTCCGAACGCTTTCCCCGCATTACTCCAGCTATGCTTGTGTCACTGCGATATTCTGTCTTCAGGGCGCCAAGGGCAGAATGGAGGCTACAGAAAATACGTACGGACGGTTTAGGGCCCTTTTCCACTAGCAGCGATCAGCTTGAAGAAGCGGATGGCCAGCGTTTTGCCGATCGCTAGTGTGCAGTGATTTAAATCTAAATCACGGTGCACTTTTTCCATGAGCGCGTTTCAATTTTTCCCCAAGCGCAACGGTAGTGCTTCTCGATTTTTGCTGCGATTGCGTTCCGCTCCCGGCGGTTCACGTTTCAATCGCGTCAAGTGGAAAAATAAGCTTTTGCAAGCGCAAACTCATTTGCGATTGTGCTCACAAGTGGAAAAGAAGCCTTACAGAGGCTGGTGAATACTGCGGAACGTAATACATAGCGGCGATTTAGTGAGGCTGCTGAATACTGCGGAACGCAAGGATTCCCATACATTGCTCGATATTGTGGGCTGATCAGTCTTTCAGTCCATTTTATTGAGGCCGGTTTCACACTGCCAACCAGCGTTTTCATTGTGGAGTGATTGGATGATCAGATCGCACTTCTTCGCTACAAAGAAGCCTTGTAGATACCTATATTAATGTGGCCACTAACAGTCCAATTTCCAGTGAAAAATCGTTCGAGCGATCAGAAATTCTGGTCGGATTGGTTGCAAATAATGTCAGTTGATGGGCACAATGGATTATGAACCAAAATTTGGATTTTCTTGATTGGTTGTGATAAACAGGAAGCACAGATTGGTTCATTGATGGTGTAGTGAACGATTTCTCTTCCGATTTCTGATCGCTCAAATGATTTTTCGCTAGAAATTGGACCCTTAGCGACCACCTTTAGTGGAATTACTGGCTTCAAATCAAACTATAAGTGAAGGTGGCCACTAACAATCCAATTTCTAGCAAAAAAAAACGTTTGAGCGATCAGAAATTCTGATTGGATTGGTTGTAATTAATCTCTGTTGATGGGTACGATCGATTATGAACGATTGTAAAAATAGTTGTCTGATTGGATTTTTCATCAAACCAAAAAAATTTGAATTTTATGATAGGCTGTGATAAATAGGAGGCAAAGATTGGTTCGTTGATGGTGTAGTAAACGATTTTTTTTTGGACATAATTTTCCCATCACTCGAACGATTTTTCGCTAGAAATTAGATCGCTAACGATCCAATTTCTAGAGAAAAATTCTGATCGGAAGAATAATGGTTCACTATACTATCAACGAACCGATCTTTGCTTCCAATCTATCACAACCAACAAGAAAATCCAAATTTTGATTTGATGAAAATCCAATCAGACAACTATTTTTATAATCATTCGTAATCGATTGTGCCCATCAATGGAGATTATTTACAACCGATCGGATCAGAATTTCCGATCGTTCGATTGATTTTTGCTAGAAATCGGACTGTTAGTGGCCACCTGTAGCACTCACTTTCTGTGGCGGAAATATGAATTGCAAAGAGGTGTATTGAAAAAATACGCTTCCGCGCCTATGCACCGCTACGCGAAACAGTTTAAAATATATGCGGCGCCATTGACTTACATGACTTCCAATCACCGCGGATGTTGACGCATAACGCGCTGATGATTTTGCGTCACGTGCGATACTTCCGGCGTATTGCACTGCAGCAGGTATAAAAAGGCCCATAGACTTTCATTGCTTTAGCGTTACCTTGCGGTAAAACAGGGTAACGCAAGGCAATGAAAATGCGCTAGTCCAGAAATCAGCATGAAGGCGCAATCGGGAATGCTGGTAAATCCCGGTCACGAGGGCTCAATCAGATACGCAGTGGTGACGGCGTTCAATCTCCCGACAATCGACAGACTAGATGGAGCCCCAGTCGGTGTCCCCCCAAGTGAATTTGCCCATGTGCAGTGTTAAATGTTCACCTGTTGCACCGGCATGATTTTTTTTTCTTTTTTTCCCTGGTTGAGAGAGCCTGGCCTAGGGGCTCACATAGTTTTTCCACCTGCACTGTGAATGTTTACATGGTGTGTTCAATAAAAACATGGAAACAGGGCAGTTTCTAGGCTAAACTGCACCAGGGCGGGGGTGTAAACACTGCACCCCCTTCCCCGCCACCCCTGTGGACTCGCGAACCCTTACTCTGTAGGGACAGTCACACAGCCACAGGTCACAAGTAGATCTGCCCACTTACTAGTGACCAGCCGCTCATCCAGGAGGAAGCAGGGACCAGGAAATCACACAGGCAAAGATAGCCCGGAAAGCCGACTCCTCCATGGGCGTCGCACACTGACAGCCTGCAGTACCGCTACAGGACACCAGGTGTCATCACGCGGTGGTGACGTGATGATGACTTGGCGTCTGACGCAGGCAGCCTAGAAGGAGTCAAGGAAGGTGATCGGGTTGGTAATCTTCTTTCTTCTTCCATTCGGCTGCACCGCGTGTCACCAACTCCCAAGCGGTTATGTCCTTCCAGTGGCTTCTTAGCTATGCCAGTCTACTGTCCTCCTTCTTGGTGCAGTGATGTAGGGCTGCTACACACTATGCTAGCACACTGGCACCTGCCTACATTTTGCTGGACAACCCAAGACCTCTATAAGTTGTTATAGAGGTTCTACTTTTTCATCTTTCTACTACAAAAATAAACAATAAATCCGGTAGATGAAATGTAATGTTGATAAATGTAAAGTTAGTCATGCACCTTGGATGTACTAATGGTAGAGCACCATCTAAGATAAATGGCATACAGCTGGGAACTAGAGATGGCCCGAACCTCCGATTTTTGGTTCGCGAACCTCCCGTGAAAGTTCGGTTCGAGCGAACCGCAATAGACTTCAACGGGGAGGCAAACTTGGAAAACTACAAAAATGTATGCTGGCCACAAAAGTGATGGATAAGATGTTTCAAGGGGTCTAACACCTGGAGAGGGGCATGGCGGAGTGGGATACATGCCAAAAGTCCCCGGGAAAAATCTGGATTTGACGTAAAGCAGTGTTTTAAGGGCCGGAATCACATTGAATACTAAATTGCAGGCCTAACGTGCTTTAAACAGTGATGTAAGTTTTACATGGGGCCCCCCCAAGCACTCTATACATAACAACTGACACGCGCACCAAAACCTGCCAAGGACAACAACAGTGTCAGAGGTGCAATAAGGGGATGGGAAACAGTTTGTTAATGATTTCTACTATTTAAAGCATCTATAGAAGTGATTATTACCAACACAGGGCCAATAGAGAGCTAATATTGTTTCTTGAGGAAAGGCCACTCGGGGCCCCTCTGACCCAAGGGCCCCGATGCGGGCGCTACCTCTGCAACTCCTATAGCTACGCCGCTGGCTTTCAAACATCTTGCATGGGTATACATCAATCAGGGAGTGTAATTAGAGTACTGCTTCACACTGACACACCAAACTCACTGTGTAACGCACCGCAAACAGCTGTTTGTGTAGTGACAGCCGTGCTGGACTGGTGCGCACCGTGGCCAGAGTGCAGGCCGTGGCGGTTTTCATGCCCACATGGCCGCCGGGCTGTGGTAGCTCAATGATAGAACAACAGTGACTGTCCAGCTGATCAAATCTGGTCTGTCCACAATGAATCAACAACCTTATTATCTTTTGTGTGCCCCCCGAGACACTCATCTAGGCGCCGGTCATTGCTTCATTGTGATACGCAAGCCCCTTCACCGCGGCAAGGTAATGATCACGAAGGGGAATTGACACATGTACATGCCTTTTGTTTTGTTGTTGCAGCCGCAGTGCAGCCAGGAAAATT
The DNA here is from genome assembly GCF_040937935.1 of Hyperolius riggenbachi. Classification (NCBI taxonomy): domain Eukaryota; kingdom Metazoa; phylum Chordata; class Amphibia; order Anura; family Hyperoliidae; genus Hyperolius; species Hyperolius riggenbachi. The sequence continues at coordinate 29,939,526 of NC_090647.1, forward strand.
AGGCAGGCATGTACACGCACCAGAAAAATTAGTATAGCGGCCACTGCTAGCAGCGGCCTTAAAAATTCAGGAATCCGTCTGGAGTCCTGGACCCTGTTGTTGGTGGCGGAGAAGGCAGTCAAGCGGCCTGCAGGCAGAGATGCTGTGTGGAGAGCGACTTATGCTGGGGATACACGGTACGTTTCTGTACCGTGCATCAACCAGCTGATTCGGCCAGCTGATAATATTCAGCTGGCCCGATCAAGCTGCTCGACCCCCGCCCTCTCGATTCCCGCCAGCGGACAATGGCAGGGAATCGAGCGCTGATAAGGAAGCGCCGGCGGGGGCGAGCAGTAATCGATCCGCGCGCACGCGTGGACGAGCGGGGACGCGGCTGGGGTCGATCCAGCGGCTAATCGAGTCGCCGGTCGACCCGTGTATTTCAGGCATTAGTCTTGGGGCAGGCAGTCACACGGCGTGCAGGCAGAGACGCTGTGTGTGGGGACTGACTTAGTTTTGGGGCAGGCAGTCACACGGCGTGCAGGTAGAGACGCTGTGTGTGGGGACTGACTTAGTCTTGGGGCAGGCAGTCACACGGCGTGCAGGCAGAGACGCTGTGTGTGGGGACTGACTTAGTCTTTGGGCAGGCCTGACCGTGCTTTGCAGACCACGTGGTCAGATGGTCCCTTGACCCAACGCTGTGTGCCAGAGAAGACACCACTTGCCTATCAACATCATGGTACAGTTTGGGTATCGCCTTTTTTGAGAAATAATTGCATATCTTCCACTGCAGTGTGTGGATTTGATTTTGTGTGCTGCTTTCCCTCAGGTGGTCATCCCATTGCAGTTTGAGCTTTGTAATCATGTGCCTTCGTAAGGTAGTTGTCCCTACGCGGGTCTTGGTCTTTCCACGGCTCAATTTTCGGTGGCAGAGAGTACATATGGCATTGCTCTCATCTGAGGCAGACACACAAAAACATTTCCACACCGCTGAGCCCTGGGGTGATGCCACTTTGGTGGTGGCGGCCAACTGAGTGTTAAGTGGGGTGCCAGAATCAGAGCAGGAGGAGGAAGATATGTCACGCTTCCGTGCGGAAGCTGAGAAAGATGAGGTGTTCGGTGTTAAATAGTCAACTACGTCCTGACAATATTGGGGATTAATGGCACGTGCCTTCTTCTGAACACTGTACTTTGGTCGCGGGCCACACGAAATCACGACAGCGCGACCTCAAACAGACCTGCCAGGTGGCCTGCCTCTGCCTTTTGTCTTGTCCATATTGGGGGGGGGGTTGGGATGAAGTGAAAGGTATGCACTGACTTGACTAATACAATGTGCAGTCAGTCACACAGGTGCAGTTAACAGGTATGCACGGGGTGGTATATCACACTGCTGTACTGGATAGGCACAGTGACACTGCGTGCGCTCACGTAGGTAGGTGGGTGCACTGAAGTGAACACAACAGGTAGTAGGTATATGCAGTGATGGGTATTACATGTGCACCTGTCACACACAGACAGGCACAGTGACACTGACTTACAGGGCTGTATATAATGCAAGTGGGCCACACACAAAAAAAAAATAGATCACAAGAACAAGATTAGCTCTCAAAAGAGCTGTTGAGGGGTGCTTTTTAGCAATAACAATCAGCCAGGAGAAAGCTAACAAGCCTACAAGAGCCTAACTAAGCTTTCCCTATGAGAGTCTGCAGCAGCTCTCCCTTCACTAATTACTGCAGGGACACGAGTGAGTCCACTGTCTGACGCTGCCTGCCTTTTATAAGGGGAGGGGGAGTGGCTCCAGGAGGGAGTGTAGCCTAATTGGCTACAATGTGCCTGCTGACTGTGATGTAGAAGGTCAAAGTTGACCCTTATGATGCACTATGGGGGCGAACCGAACTTCCGGAAAAGTTCCCGGTTCGCCGCGATCGCGAACCACGGAAGTTCGCCGTAAACCGTTCGTGGGCGAACCATTCGGCCATCTCTACTGGGAACATCAGACTTGGAGAAGGATTTAGGAATACTGGTTGATAACAAATTAGGTTATCGTATACAATACCAAGCAGCGTTAGCTAAAGCAAATAAAATTCTGGGATGCATATAATGGGAAATAATATCTCAAGATGCCAGTATACTACTGTAATGATCCACTCAGCTGTCTGCACAGACAGACAGCTATTTGTCCATTCCTTAAGTCTGAGGGCTGCAGGTCTCTGGAAAAGAGACCTGTCTTTGCTTTGCAAGTTTCAGACCTGCTCTGCTGCTGAGGAATTTGCATACATTCGTTATGCAAATTGCCTACTTGCCTCCTTTGAAGGCTGGCAGTATAAATACCATGTTCTCCCAGAATCCTTTGCTGGTCATCCTTAATGGTTTGTTACTGCTAAACACTCCTAGAGTGTCAGCCTTGCCTGTTTGTCAAAGATTATCTTAGAGTAATTCTTGGGACTGTACTAGGCATTCCCTCTAATGCAGTCAGATTGTATTATCTGTTTTGCCTGTACAGTCTTTGTGTTGCGATTTTCCTGTAGCCAGCGGCGGTCGACAGGAAATCGTTCTGTCGGTCTGGGGGTGCTAACCAGAGCAGCGGGTGCTACTGGTAGCCACTTCTGTTCATCTGTCTGGATTGCATTAGCCCTAATGGTAGTGGCAGTGCTTCCTTCTGTGTCTCGATTGCCTTGTCGCCAGCGGTGGTCGACAGGGAATCGTTCTGTCTGTCTGGGAGTGTAGGCCAGAGCTGCGGTTGCTGCTGGCTGCTCCATCTGTCTGGATCGCACTTGCCCTAGTGGTAGTGGCAGTGCCTCCTTCTGTATCTCAGCCTTTGGGGTGTTAACCAGAGCAGCGGTTGCTACTGGTAGCCCTTCGGTTTATCTGTCTGGATCGCACTTGCCCTAGTGGTAGCGGCAGTGCCTCCTTCTGTATCTCTGCCTTAGGGGTGCTAGCCAGAGCAGCTGTTGCTACTGGCAGCCCCACCTGTCTGTCTGTCTTGTCCGATACGAACGCTTGCTGTAGGCTCGGTGAGGTAACCGTTTAGCAAGCGTTCGCGTTCTCTATTTCATGTTTGTCTGTCATTGGTCAATTAGGGTGGCACGCTTATCACTGGGCGCCTAACGTGCGGTGATCGTGCAGAAACGCGTTTGCTGTTGCGAATGAGTGCAGTGTTCGCGTTTAGCTAGCGTTTGTTATTTTCCTTATCTTCTGATTGTTGTTTTCTGTGCCTTTGCCACTCTCATGCTCTGTCCTTCTCAGTCTGGTGTCTGTTGGCAATCGCCTCTCTCCTGCGATTGCATTCCCGCTTTTGTTTCTGCAGATGTGTGTTCACCGTCGCTGGGTGGCGGCTAGATTGGGGAACACACATTTAGTCTGTCTCTGTGCTCTCTCTCTTAGAGGGCTATCGTGCCCTACTTTGCCTTATCTGTACAATTCCCCACTGGCATCTGTGGCCGTGCAGAGGCTGTGCTCGTCTGCACTCTACAGCTCCATCTGCTGGTGGGAATTGCCCTCTACTGGTGCACCTAACCTGGGTTCTCCAAATTACATGTCCAGAGACCTGCAGCCCTCAGACTTAAGGAATGGTCAACCAGCTGTCTGTCTGTGCAGACAGTTGAGCGGATCATTACAACTACTCCTTCTGTATAAATCACTTGTGAGGCCACATCTGGAGTATGGAATACAGTTTTGTGCACTACACTATAGAAAGGACATTGACCTTCTAGAAGGGTACAAAGATGGGTAACTAAATTAATCAACGTTTACAAAACGTTGTTTTTTGTTCCTATATAAATTAATCAGAGGGATGGAAGATCTCACCTAGCAAGAAAGGTTGGACAAACTGGGCTTATTTAGCTTGGTAAAAAGGGGACTGAGAAGTGATCTGATTAACATGTATAATTACATCAGAGGGCGCTGCAAAAACTTGGCAGATGAGGTTTTGGTCCCTAGGCTTGTACAATGGACAAGGGGACTTTTTCAACCAAACTATCCATGTTACTATGTTCTTTCATTACACACTGATGACAATACAAACTCAAAAAGCTTAAAACCTCATTCCATTTAATTAAAAGCTAAAAAAAACAACAACATTGGCACTGAAAACAGACACATAAGGTGCCCATACGTCTATGCATGGGCAGATCGACCAAAAGACTGATCTCTCTCTGATCACCACACGTTGATTCCAGGTAGATTTCAGGAATTGGCCTAGCAAACAGCTACAGGTGCGTACCACCTAAATAATTAGGATTAGGGATGGCAATGCTTAGGAGAGTTCATGGAGAAGCATGTGATCAGTTTGATCAGCTGATAGATTTGTAGGTTCTGATTTTTCCTGGCTATAATCATGTGTCAAACCAGGAAGTCATCACAGCAAATCAAAACCTTACAAATCTATTCCCCAGCCCCCAGCAAAGCAAAGCCCACGGCCTCAGCCTAGCAAAGCCCCTGGGTCCCAGCAAAGCAAAGCCCCCAGCATAACAAAGGGCTTAGCAAAGCAAAGCCCCCAGCCCAGCAACGCAAAGCCCCCAGTCCTCAGCAAAGCAAAGCCCCCAGCCCAGCAAAGCAAAGCCCCCAGTCCTCAGCAAAGCGCCCAGCAAAGCAAAGCCCCTGTGCCCCAGCCTAGCAAAGCTCCTGGGTCCCAGCAAAGAAAAGCCCCCAGCATAACAAAGGGCCCAGCAAAGCAAAGCCCCCAGCCCAGCAAAGCAAAGCTCCCGAGCCCCAGCTGAGCAAAGTGTACAGCCAAGCAAAGCCCCCAGCCCAACAAAGCAAAGCTCCTGTGCCCTAGCAAAGCCCCCAGCCCAACAAAGAGCCCTAAAATGCCCCCAGCCCAGCAAAGTTCTCACCCCAGCAAAGCCCCCAGCAAAGCCTCCAACAAATCACCTAGCATAGCCCCAGGCCCAGCAAAGCCAAGCCGGCTCAGCATCACCGCCAGTCAGGCCACAGCATCAACGCCAGCTATGCCAGCACAGCATCACCACCAGCCAGGCCAGCATAGCATCACCACCAGCCAGGCAGCCCAGCATCACCACCAGCCGAGTACAGTGCACAGGCCAGACAGAAGCCAGGTGAGGGGCTTATTTATGTAAAATACTGCCTGTTTAATATATTTGTTACACTACTGCTATGTTCATGTATATTTGGCCCCACCTATGACCACGCCCACTTTCCAACGACATGGCCTCGCCCATTTTTTGCCATGGCGTGCGCTGCACAATCGTTCCCTCGTGGTGCCCCGGATCTCCCAGGAACCTAGCAACGCCCCTGGCCGACGCTTTATACAGTAAACCCCTTATTATCCAGAGCTCATTTAGCGAGAAGTCTCAGGCCACCGCAAAAGAAAAATCTGGCTTTGCTGGATGCATAAAACTACTTTTACACTTTTGTATACAGTAGTAAACCTTTGTTACATTAAGTTAAGTCTGTCCTTTGTCTTAATGTGTTATTTATTACTGTATTTCAACATTAACCTCCCTGGTGGTATGATTCCTTCCTGATTTTAGGGTCTAAGGCCTCTTGCACACTGCAAGTGATTCCGATTCAGATTCCGCTTTTTAATCAGTTTTTACATCCGATTCAGATTCCGATTTGCAGTGTGCAGGGAGAAAACTGCAAATCGGAATCTGAATCGGAAGTAAAAACTGATTAAAAAGCGGAATCTGAATCGGAATCACTTGCAGTGTGCAAGAGGCCTTAAAGAGGTACAATTTTTTCATGTGCTTTTAGACCCTAAAATCAAGAAAAAAATCATACCAGGAGAGAGCCTGCAGCAGCCGCTGCACTTACTCACCTCCCTGGGCACCAGCGCTGCAGTTCTCCCTCCGTCCTCCGGGTGGCGCTGTAACCCTAATGCTGGCTGTCGTCATGACGACAGTCGGTGATCTCACCAGGGGGATGCAGAGCCTCCGTGGACAGGAAGTGGAATGGATTGCCTGGGAGGTGAGTGAAATCACCTGCTGCGCGCAAGGCTCTGTATGGACCTCCCAGCGACTACCATGAGTGCAGCTCGGAGTTACTGCTCTGACCTGCGGTTTTCCACTTTGAGCGTAGCTTGTGGTTACCGCTAAGGAGGTTAATGCAGAGTTTATGGTAAGTATACAGCGTGAGCTATAGGACTGTTTTTTGCTAGGTCTAATTTTAACATTGACTCTCAAGCAACCAGAAACTACACCTATCCGGCATCAGCCGATCCCCGTTGGTGCCGATAATGGGGGGGTTTACTGTAAATACCAAATAATTATAATAATGTAACTATGTATGGGCAGATGTAAACAGATAGATAGCGCTGCCACCTTCTGACAGCTGCATGACATTACAACGGTTTCTCCATTTACTCTCCTGGTGATCTCTGTGGAATGTTTGGTTGCTGAGAGTTCTAAAGCTAGTAGGAAATATACCTGATCTCCCAGAATGCTCGGGAGTTGGGGTGGGGAGTAAATTTCACATAATAAACAGCCTAAGCTGAAGCCTCAGTGGGAGGCTACATACCGATATACAGCTAAATAAAGCTATAGGAAGTGTTTCTGATGATTAAATCAGGATACTTAAAGTAAAACTGGGTATTCTGAATCATTTACTGCATTCTAATATATGTTGTTATGGCGCCTCTTTAAATTATACCTGAAGAAGGGGAAGACTTGCCTTCACGAAACATATTGGAAATAAAATGTCCTCTGTGCTGTCGGCAAGCCATTATTAGCTAGATGTGGTCCTACTCAAAAACACACCTCTACAACATCGTGCTGAACATATGGGTGGATTCACTAAGTTGTGCTAAAGCTACAATGCGCAAGCAGTGCGGGATAAAATTATAAAATTAGCGCATGCACGATACACGCTACGCGCGGTCCTGTTGCGTAGTGTGCGCTCTTAAGTTACACGCACTGCTTATAATTGCCACGTGTTGTGATGTAACGCGACTGCGATACTTCACTAGCATGGCATGTATGCTACTATGTTTACGTTAACATAGTAGCAGCCGTGCTAGTGAAGTATCGCGGCCGCGTTACATCACAACACGTGGCAATTACAAGCAGTGCGCGTAACGTACATAGTGCATGCTATGCTACAGAACCGCGCATAGTGTGCATGGGCTAATTTTAGCTTGCACTGCATGTGCACGGTAGCTTTAGCACAACTAAAGGTGGCCATACACTTAAAGGGAAACTGTAGGGGGTTCGGGGGAAAATGAGCTGAACTTACCCGGGGCTTCTAATGGTCCCCCGCAGACATCCTGTGCCCGCGCAGCCGCTCACCAATGCTGCGGCCCCGCCTCCGGTTCACTTCTGGAATTTCTGACTTTAAAGTCAGAAAACCACTGCGCATGTGTTGCCGTGTCCTCGATCCCGCTGATGTCATCAAGAGCGCACAGCGCAGGCCCAGTATGGTCTGTGTCTGTGCAGTACACTCCTGGTAACATCAGCGGGAGCGAGGACACGGCAACGCAGGCGCAGTGGTTTTCTGACTTTAAAGTCAGAAATTCTAGAAGTGAACCGGAGGCGGGGCCGGAGCATTGGGGAGTGGCTGCGCCAACACAGGATGTCTGTGGGGGACCATTAGAAGCCCCGTGTAAGTTCAGCTCATTTTCCCCCGACCCCCCCTACAGTATCCCTTTAAAGATTTGCAGCAGATTCGACCATCACATAGATTTCTGTCAGATGCCTGTCAGGTCGAAACTGACAGGAATCTATCTGATGTGTGCCACACACTAGGAACAGATTTCCAATAGATTTCATTCTGAAATCTATTGGAAATCGATCTAAATGCATTATTGCACCATTAGATCCAATGGCCTTAATTCACTAAGCTTATCTCCTGTCTTTAATAACATTTCTAGAGTTATCACCATGGTGATGAGGCATGTAGTATCCAGGAAACATTTTACCTCAGGCAAACCTAAAGTTAACTCTTCTGTGTTTAAGTTAACTCTCCAATCCTTAAAATAACTCCAGAGTTAAAGACAGGCTGTTAATTAAAGGGAACCTTAACTGTGGGAAAAAAAAAATTCACTTACCTGGGGCTTTCCCAAGCCTCCTGCAGCCGTCCTGTGCCCGCGCCGGTCCTTCGGTGCCCTCCGGTCTCCCTCCGCGGCTAAGTTTCGTTTTCAGCCGACTGCCAGTCGTCCTCCTGCATTCCCCGACGTAAAGCGCGTCAATTTGTCATTCGGTGGGCACCGAAGGACCGTCGCGGGCACAGGGCGGCTGCAGGAGGCTTGGGAAGTGAATTTTTTTTCCCCCACAGTTAAGGTTCCCTTTAACTGCGTGTTAAAATAACTACAGAGGAGGTAAATTAACTACAGAGGAGGTCAAATAACTACAGAGGAGGTAAATTAACTACAGAGGAGGTCAAATAACTACAGAGGAGGTAACTTAGGGAATGAAGAGATAAGATAACTCTCTCAAAGTGTGGAGGTAAGTTTTCTCTTGCCTTATTATCTCCAGCATGATCTTAGTGAATTTAGGCCAATGTATCAATATTAAAATAAAAAACCTCCCCAATCGGGTTATGTGGGAGGTACTAGTGTGAACCGCACCGGTGTGCTGGGGTCCTTGCTGATCCCCCACCTCCCTGTGTGTACGCATCAGAGAGGGGTGTAGCTATCCAGCACACAGGTGGGACAAGGAGAGTGTTATACAACTGGGTGAGTAGATAAGTCCGAAGGGCAGTGTTATCAACCACCTCAGATCCTGTTGGCATACAATGCCAGATATTTCAGGCCTTTCCTACAATGGAGGCATCTAACAATGCTTAAGGGGCCCATACACCTAACGATTTTCCCGCCGATATACAGCAGATTCGATCACTGTGATCGAATCTGCTGTGAAATCGTTGCACAAACGCTGACTGAATGATCGATTTCCATCCGAAATCGATTGTTCCCATCGATCCGTCCGTGCAGAAGATTTCGCTCGATCGCCAGCGGGTCGGGAGTGCGTCGATAGCGGCGTTCGAATGTCCGACGACTGACGCTAGCGGCAATACATTACCTGATCCGGCCGGCGCGAGACCCCGCTGTTCCTTCTCCGCTGGGCTCCGGCCAGCTTCACTTCTTCCTGTCCAGACAGGAAGTTTAAACAGTAGAGTGCCCTCTACTGTTTAAACTTCCCCGGACAGGAAGTACAGTGAAGCTGCTGCCCTGGAGCCCAGAGCGGAGAAGAAGACAGCGGAGACCAGGAGACTCGCGCCGGCTGGATCAGGTAATGTATGCGAGGGGGGGGGGGGGGGGGGGGCGGCGGCAGCTCCACAGATGGTGATCGGTTTCATGCTGAAATCGATTCACAATCTGTTTGCAGCAAAGGCAGCCATAAGATCCCTCTCTGATCAGGTTCGATCAGAGGGGGATCTATCTGTTGGTCGGTCAAATGGCAAATTGACCAGTGTATGGCCACCTTTACTCTGTCACCTTGTCATGGTCCATGCTACAGTGCCTGCTGCAAAAACAGTTTAATCTCATTATAATAAAATATAGTAAACATTCGGGTATAATAAACTACCTCTCCAGGTCCTGGCCAATCTCAATTATAGAAAAGTAAAAGGTCGGTTTCCACACCGTTAGTTCTTCATGCATAAGTCAACACTAATTGACAATTGTTTTGGGGCCACAGAGGATCCCCTTCAACAGATAGTGCAGATAATACACATTTTCTATTGTCTTTACTTTCTGATGAAGGGGACCCTCCGTTGCCCCAAAACATTTGTCAGTTACAGTGTTGACTTGTGCCGTAAAGAATTAACACTTCAGCATTTACTTACGGTGTGCAAACCGACATTGGACTTTTCCCACCCACCAAAGCAACGGTAAGGTGTGCCACTCCATACCTACTACTACAATCTTCATTATAAGTCTATGGGAGCAACGCCTGGTATAGTAAACTCTGATATAATAAAATTTCTGTTATAGTAAACATGTTTTTTGGCCCCTACGTGATGCTGACTCTGGATATAGTAAACGGCAGGCGGTGCATGCATCATATGTCAGTGGGTGGTGCATGCGTCATATGTCAGTGGGTGGTGCATGCGTCATCTGTCAGTGGGTGGTGCATGCGTCATATGTCAATGGATGGTGCATGCGTCATATGTCAGTGGGCGGAGCATGCGTCATATGTCAGTGGGCGGAGCATGCGTCATATGTCAGTGGGTGGTGCATGCGTCATATGTCAGTGGGTGGTGCATGCGTCATATGTCAGTGGGCGGAGCATGCGTCATATGTCAGTGGGTGGTGCATGCGTCATATGTCAGTGGGCGGAGCATGCGTCATATGTCAGTGGGCGGAGCATGCGTCATATGTCAGTGGGTGGTGCATGCGTCATATGTCAGTGGGCGGAGCATGCGTCATATGTCAGTGGGCGGAGCATGCGTCATAATGCAGATAATACACATTTTCTATTGTCTTTACTTTCTGATGAAGGGGACCCTCCGTTGCCCCAAAACATTTGTCAGTTACAGTGTTGACTTGTGCCGTAAAGAATTAACACTTCAGCATTTACTTACGGTGTGCAAACCGACATTGGACTTTTCCCACCCACCAAAGCAACGGTAAGGTGTGCCACTCCATACCTACTACTACAATCTTCATTATAAGTCTATGGGAGCAACGCCTGGTATAGTAAACTCTGATATAATAAAATTTCTGTTATAGTAAACATGTTTTTTGGCCCCTACGTGATGCTGACTCTGGATATAGTAAACGGCAGGCGGTGCATGCATCATATGTCAGTGGGTGGTGCATGCGTCATATGTCAGTGGGTGGTGCATGCGTCATCTGTCAGTGGGTGGTGCATGCGTCATATGTCAATGGATGGTGCATGCGTCATATGTCAGTGGGCGGAGCATGCGTCATATGTCAGTGGGCGGAGCATGCGTCATATGTCAGTGGGTGGTGCATGCGTCATATGTCAGTGGGTGGTGCATGCGTCATATGTCAGTGGGCGGAGCATGCGTCATATGTCAGTGGGTGGTGCATGCGTCATATGTCAGTGGGCGGAGCATGCGTCATATGTCAGTGGGCGGAGCATGCGTCATATGTCAGTGGGCGGTGCATGCGTCATATGTCAGTGGGCGGAGCATGCGTCATATGTCAGTGGGCGGAGCATGCGTCATATGTCAGTGGGTGGTGCATGCGTCATATGTCAGTGGGTGGTGCATGCGTCATATGTCAGTGGGTGGTGCATGCGTCATATGTCAATGGGCGGAGCATGCGTCATATGTCAGTGGGTGGTGCATGCGTCATATGTCAGTGGGTGGTGCATGCGTCATATGTCAATGGGCGGAGCATGCTTCATATGTCAGTGGGTGGTGCATGCGTTATATGTCAGTGGGCGGAGCATGCGTCATCTGTCAGTGGGTGGTGCATGCGTCATATGTCAGTGGGTGGTGCATGTGTCATATGTCAGTGGGTGGTGCATGCGTCATATGTCAGTGGGTGGTGCATGCGTCATATGTCAATGGGCGGAGCATGCATCATATGTCAGTGGGTGGTGCATGCGTTATATGTCAGTGGGCGGAGCATGCGTCATATGTCAGTGGGTGGTGCATGCGTCATATGTCAGTGGGCGGTGCATGCGTCATATGTCAGTGGGTGGTGCATGCGTTATATGTCAGTGGGCGGAGCATGCGTCATATGTCAGTGGGTGGTGCATGCGTCATATGTCAGTGGGCGGTGCATGCGTCATATGTCAATGGGCGGAGCATGCGTCATATGTCAGTGGGTGGTGCATGCGTTATATGTCAGTGGGTGGTGCATGCGGCATATGTCAGTGGGCGGAGCATACGTCATATGTCAGTGGGCAGTGCATGCGTCATATGTCAGTGGGCGGAGCATGCATCATATGTCAGTGGGTGGTGCATGCGTTATATGTCAGTGGGTGGTGCATGCGGCATATGTCAGTGGGCGGAGCATACGTCATATGTCAGTGGGCAGTGCATGCGTCATATGTCAGTGTGAAACCCATGGTCGGCTGCCCTCTTCAGGCTGGTTGCAGGTGAGTTGATGTCTGATAACATTTGTAAGACAAGAAAAATGTCCCCGGTGTTGGATATACAGCACTGTACAAATACGCAGCCTGGGGAAAATGAGGAATAATGTGAATATGAACAAAAGAAGATGCAGTGTTATCGCTTCCTGATAAAAGTATTGTTACCGTCCTCCCATGGGATTGTATGCACTCCCCGGTATCTCTTCCCTTGTTAGCGATGCCGCTCCTGGTAGTGTGTGGAGCGCAGTACTGGCTACTTTCACTTGTAGTGCAGATCAGAGCCGCCATCTCGATGCAAAACTAAGGAGAGTGTAGAGAAGAGTGCTAAGTCCCGCCTCCGGAGGTATCAGAGCAACTCCCATTAGAGATGTGGGTGGCTTATCATGTTTGGTTGCATTTTGAAGACCTTCATGATTCGCCCAAGTATGAGCAGAAAGTTTTGCAGGACATGTGCTGCAAGTCCCGCCCACGGAGGTATCGGAACCACTCACAGGAAGCTGTGGCTGCCTCTATTCAGTGACGGCTGCAATTTTTAAGAAGCCCTGGATACTGTACTAGTGATTTGTCCAGCCTGGCTATGCAACCCTAAGGGATAAACCTTGTAGTCCACCAAATGTGCAAGTGCTTGTACTGTATCTCCAACGGGAGGACAGAGTTGCTCCTTTGCAGCAGAGAATGTACCAGGGCATGCTGGGCCATTTCTAGGACAACTTCTAAAGTAGTAACCACTTTTCCTGGTCCCTTGGAGATTACTATAACGAGATTATACTGTAACGTCAAAAACTGACATTGTAAAAATAACTTCACAAAACTGTAATAAATGTGTACACAATGCCGGATATTTCAAGCCTCTCCTACAGGAATAACTTTATATATACAGTATATATATATATAAATTGGTATGCAATGCCAGATATGTCAGGCCTCTCCTACAGTGGAGGCAACTAACAATGGGGGTCTCTAGAAGTAGTATATGGGGGTTGCTGTAGAGAACATGGGGTCACTGTAAAATTATTTAGGGGTCTCTGTAGCATATGGGGGTCTCTGTAGAATTATTTGTGGATCCCTGTCAGTAGTATATGGAGATCTCTGTAGAAGTATATGGGGGGTCTCTGGCTGTAGTATATGGAGGTCTCTGTAGAAATTTTTGGGAGTCACTGGCAGTAGTATAGGGTGGTCTCTGTAGAAAACATGGGGCCTCTATAGAAGTATTTTGGGGTCTCTGTAAAGGACACAGAGCTCTCTGTAGATAGAAGTACATGGGGGCTCCAGTTATTATCAAGGGGCTGTGGAAAAAACGTCACTGCCTCCCCCCAGGGCTGAAGCGCTTGGTGGGGTTCGGGTGTCCCAGAGATGCTCAGTGGTCCCAGTTAAGGTCTCCCTGGCGGTGATGTCACGGGCACAGGCCCCTCCCCTCATGCAATGCCATGCATTTCGTGTCTGTGCTAAAGTGGCTGCAAATAACAATTTTTAGGCAGGTAACTGCGACGGGCATTCTAAAGACCTTATTTGAAAAATCTAGAAACTAAAAGTGATTTCAGGCAATTATGCATAAAAAAACCCCTCTGTGTAAAACACGTATTTTTTTGCGGAAAATGTTGCCTTTGATCCCCCTCTGCCATGCCACTGTCTGGTTTTTGGTACACTTTGTATATGGGGGTCTCTGTAACGTACATGGGCTGTCTGTAGAAGTATTTGGAGGGTCTCTGACAGTAGCATATAGGGGTCTATGTGTAACTATATGGGGGTCTCTGTAAAAGTATTTGGGGGTCTCTGGCAGTAGTATAAGGAGGTCTCTATATATGTCAGTGGCTGGATAGTGTAATGGTTAAGGGCTCTGCCTCTGACACAGGAGACCAGGGTTCGAATCTCGGCTCTGCCTGTTCAGTAAGCCAGCACCTATTCAGTAGGAGACCTTAGGCAAGTTTCCCTAACACTGCTACTGCCTATAGAGCGCGCCCTAGTGGCTGCAGCTCTGGCGCTTTGAGTCCGCCAGGAGAAAAGCGCGATATAAATGTTATTTGTCTTGTCTTGTCTGTATATGTATTTGGGGGTCCCTGGCAGTAGTATATGGAGGTCTCTGGCAGTAATATATGGGGTCTCTGTAGAGAACATGGGGTCTCTGTAGAAGTATTTTGGTGTCCCTGAATTAGTATTGGGGAGTCCCTGGCTGTAGTATATAGAGTCTCTGCAAAAGGTATTTGGCTATCACTGGCAGTAGTATATGGGGTCTCTGTAGAAAACATGGGGTCTTTGTGTAGATGTATTTGGGGGTCCCTGGCAGTAGTATATGGAGTTCTCTGCAGATTTATTTTGGGGTCTCTGGCAGCAGTATATGGAGGTCTCTGCAGAATTATTTGGGGGTCTCTGGCAGCAGTATATGGGGGTCTCTGCAGAAGTATTTGGGGGTCTATGGCAGTAGTATATGGGGGCCCATGTAGAAGTATTTGGGGTCTCTGGCAGTAGTATATGGGGGTCCATGTAGTATATGGGGGTCTCTGTAGAAGTATTTGGGTGTCTCTGGCAGTAGTAAAAGGAGGTTTCTAGATGTATTTGGGGGCCCCTGGCAGTAGTATATGGAGGTCTCTGGCAGTAATATGTGGAGTTCTCTGTAGAAGAATTTGGGGCTCCCTGGCAGTAATATATGGGTGTCTCTGGCAGTAATGTATGGGGGTCTCTGTAGAGAACATAAGGTCTCTGTAGAAGAATTTTGGGGTCCCTGAATTAGTATTGTAGGGTCCCTGGCAGTAGTATATGGGGACCCATGTAGAAGTATTTGGGGGTCTCTGGTAGTAGTATATGGGGGTCTCTGTAGAAGGATTTGGGGGTCTCTGGCAGTAGTATATGGGGGTCTCTGTAAAATGTATTTGGTTATCACTGGCAGTAGTATATGGGGTCTCTGTAGATTTATTTGGGGGTCCCTGGCAGTAGTATATGGGGTACATGTAGAAGTATTGGGGGGACCTGGGCTATAGTATATGGGGGTCTCTCTGTGGAACTATATGGAGGTCTGTGGCAGTAGTATAGGCCTCTATAGAAGTATTTGGGGGTCTCAGTAAAGGACACGGTGGTCCTCGTAGAAGAACATTGGGGGGGCTCCCGTTATTATCCGGGGGGCTGTGGGAATGACGTCACTGTCTCCCCCCAGACCTGCAGCGCCCGGTGGGGTTCGGGTCCCCCCGGAGACGCTCGGTGGTCCCGTATCGGGTCTCCCCGGAGGTGATGTCACGGGCACAGGCCCCTCCCCTTGCTCCCGCCTCTTTCTCCTCCTCCTCCTCCCGCACAGCGCACACCGGGATCCGCAGCGCCAGCACCGCCAGCAGCACCGGTCAGTGCCCGGGACACCGGGGGGAGGGGGCGGCTGCGGCCGGGGACATGATGTGACATGTATGGAGCCTGTATGTAACATGGATGGGGGAGGGGGGGAGCATCTGCTTCTCTGCCTGTGGGGGCTGCTGCTGGGGCTACATACATGTCTGTCTGTGTATATGTGTATGTATGTATGTATGTATGTATGTATGTATGTATGTATGTATGTATGTATGTATGTATGTATGTATGTATGTATAATGCAAGTGTGCATAAGGACAATGTTTGTGCATAATAATGTACAATAACCCTGAGTGCAATGTCTAATATGTGCTGCATTCACTACCCTACCAATGCAATGCAATGCAGATATATATATATATATATATATATATATATATATATATATATATATATATATATATATATATATATATATATATATATATATTCCATTAGCAGGTATCAATGCACACATATACAGCACATAAAAGGAAGGTAGAGTGTATGTATCTAAATATATCTCTATATATGTAATGTGTATTTTTGCATCTACATACTGGGCTGCCAAATATGCCATTTATTTTAATCATGATATAAGAGCTCTCTTCCCCAGTGTCTGTAGATACAATGTATAGATACATAAATACACAAGCATCTATATTCTGCTTGCCCAGGCTGCTTGGAATGCAGGTCCTATGACACACACGTTTGCCATGTATAATTACGTGTCTATGGTACAATGCATGGACATAATGGCATGCAGGGGGACAGTTTGCAGTATTGCTGGCTCAGACATGCAGAGACACAGGGGGCCCAGTAGTAGTAGCAGCAGCCCCTTTTGTATACTGCAGACGCTGCACCAGGCACACTGTGTTTCTCATCTATAGCATTGAGGTTTATCCTACTTATAGATAAGATCCCAGGTGTCTGGTAACCGAGTCTCTGGACCGTTATTCTATTCGGAACCTAAAGAGTCTGTGGGGAATTTTATGGGGAGCACAAGGCTTAGTGAAAGTGCAGTGTAATATTGTACTACATCCTTGCAATTTTTTTCCCACCCCAATGTAATACCAGCAGCTAATTGGACATGTCTGTGCTGTTGGGATAGTGCAGCGTAGACATGACATGGCCTAGAGCGGGACCATGCCTGGGATTGTGCAGCCTGTACATGACATGGCCTAGAGCGGGACCATGCCTGGGATAGTGCAGTGTGTACATGACATGGCCTAGAGTGGGACCATGCCTGCCTGGGATAGTGCAGTGTGTACATGACATGACCTAGAGCGGGACCATGCCTGGGATAGTGCAGCGTGGACATGACATGGCCTAGAGAGGGACCATGCCTGCCTGGGATAGTGCAGTGTGTACATGACATGACCTAGAGCGGGACCATGCCTGGGATAGTGCAGCGTGGACATGACATGGCCTAGAGAGGGACCATGCCTGGGATAGTGCAGCGTGAACATGACATGGTCTAGAGAGGGACCATGCCTGGGATAGTGCAGCATATACATGACATGGCCTAGGGAGGGATCATGCCTGGGACAGTGCAGTGTGTACATGACATGCCCTAGAGAGGGACCATGCCTGGGATAGTGCAGCATATACATGACATGGCCTAGAGAGGGACCATGCCTGGGATAGTGCAGCGTGTACATGACATGACCTAGAGAGGAACCATGCCTGGGATAGTGCAGCATGTACATGGCCTAGAGAGGCACCATGCCTGGGATAGTGCAGCATGTACATGACATGGCCTAGAGAGGGACCATGCCTGGGATAGTGCATCATTTACGTGACATGTCCTAGAGATGGACCATGCCTGGGATAGTGCAGCGTGTACATGACATGGCCTAGAGGGACCATGCCTGGGATAGTGCAGCGTGTACATGACCTAGAGAGGGACCATGCCTGGGATAGTGCAGTGTGTACATGACATGACCTAGAGAGGGACCATGCCTGGGATAGTGCAGTGTGTACATGACATGGTCTAGAGAGAGACCATGCCTGGGATAGTGCAGTGTGTAAATGACATGGCCTAGAGAGGGACCATGCCTGGGATAGTGCAGCGTGTACATGACATGGCCTAGAGAGGGGACCATGCCTGGGATAGTGCAGCGTGTACATGACATGGCCTAGAGAGGGACCATGCCTGGGATAGTGCATCGTGTACATGACATGACCTAGAGAGGGACCATGCCTGGGATAGTGCAGTGTGTACATGACATGGCCTAGAGAGGGACCATGCCTGGGATAGTGCAGCGTGTACATGACATGGCCTAGAGAGGGGACCATGCCTGGGATAGTGCAGCGTGTACATGACATGGCCTAGAGAGGGACCATGCCTGGGATAGTGCATCGTGTACATGACATGACCTAGAGAGGGACCATGCCTGGGATAGTGCAGTGTGTACATGATATGGCCTAGAGGGACCATGCCTGGGATAGTGCAGCGTGGACATGACATGGCCTAGAGAGGGACCATGCCAGGGATAGTGCAGTGTGTACATGACATGGCCTAGAGAGGGACCATGCCTGGGATAGTGCAGCGTGTACATGACATGGCCTAGAGAGGGACCATGCCTGGGATAGTGCAGCGTGGACATGACATGGCCTAGAGAGGAACATGCCTGGGATAGTGAAGCATGTACATGACATGGCCTAGAGAGGGACCATGCCTGGGATAGTGAAGCGTGTACATGACATGGCCTAGAGAGGGACCATGCCTGGGATAGTGCAGTGTGTAGATACATGGCCTAGAGAGGAACATGCCTGGGATAGTGCAGCGTATACATGACATGACCTAGAGAGGGACCATGCCTGGGATAGTGAAGCGTGTACATGACATGGCCTAGAGAGGGACCATGGCTGGGATAGTGCAGCGTAGACATGACATGGCCTAGAGAGGGACCATGCCAGGGATAGTGCAGCGTGTACATGACATGGCCTACAGAGGGACCATGCCTGGGATTGTGCAGCGTGTACATGACATGGCCCAGAGAGGGCCCATGCCTGGCATAGTGCAGCGTAGACATGACATGGCCTAGAGAGGGACCATGCTAGGGATAGTGCAGCGTGTACATGACATGGCCTAGAGAGGGACCATGCCTGGGATAGTGCAGCGTGTACATGACATGGCCTACAGAGGGACCATGCCTGGGATAGTGCAGTGTGTACATGACATGGCCTAGAGAGGGACCATGCCTGGGATTGTGCAGCGTGTACATGACATGGCCTAGAGAGGGACCATGCCTGGGATAGTGCAGCGTGGACATGACATGGCCTGGAGAGGAACATTCCTGGGATAATGCAGCGTGTACATGACATGACCTAGACAGGGAACATGCCTGGGATAGTGCAGCGTGTACATGACATGGCCTAGAGAGGAACATGCCTGGGATAGTGCAGCGTGGACATGACATGGCCTAGAGAGGGACCATGCCTGGGATAGTGCAGCGTGGACATGACATGGCCTAGAGAGGGACCATGCCTGGGATAGTGCAGCGTGTACATGACATGGCCTAGAGAGGGACCATGCCTGGGATAGTGCAGCGTGGACATGACGTGGCCTAGAGAGGAACATGCCTGGGATAGTGCAGCGTGGACATGACATGACATGGCCTAGAGAGGAACATGCCTGGGATAGTGCAGCGTGTACATGACATGGCCAAGAGAGGGACCATGCCTGGGATAGTGCAGCGTGTACATGACATGGCCTAGAGAGGAATATTCCTGGGATAATGCAGCGTGTACATGACCTAGAGAGGGAACATGCCTGGGATAGTGCAGCGTGTATATGACATGGCCTAGAGAGGGACCATGCCTGGGATAGGGCAGCGTGAACATTGCCTAGAGAGGGACCATGCCTGGGATAGTGCAGCGTGTACATGACATGGCCTAGAGAGGGACCATGCCTGGGATAGGGCAGCGTGAACATTGCCTAGAGAGGGACCATGCCTGGGATAATGCAGCGTGAACATGACATGGCCTAGAGAGGAACATGCCTGGGATAGTGCAGCGTGTACATGACATGACCTAGAGAGGGAACATGCCTGGTATAGTGCAGCATGTACATGACATGGCCTAGAGAGGGACCATGCCTGGGATAGTGCAGCGTGTACATGACATGGCCTAGAGAGGGACTATGCCTGGGATAGTGCAGCATGTACATGACACGGCCTAGAGAGGGAACATGCCTGGGATAGTGCAGTGTGTACATGACATGGCCTAGAAAGGGAACATGCCTGGGATAGTGCAGCGTGTACATGACATGACCTAGAGAGGGAACATGCCTGGGATAGTGCAGCGTGTACATGACATGGCCTAGAGAGGAACATGCCTGGGATAGTGCAGCGTGGACATGACATGGCCTAGAGAGGAACATGCCTGGGATAGTGCAGCGTGTACATGACATGGCCTAGAGAGGGACCATGCCTGGGATAGTGCAGCGTGTACATGACATGGCCTAGAGAGGGAACATGCCTGGGATAGTGCAGTGTGTACATGACATGGCCTAGAAAGGGAACATGCCTGGGATAGTGCAGCGTGTACATGACATGACCTAGAGAGGGAACATGCCTGGGATAGTGCAGCGTGTACATGACATGGCCTAGAGAGGAACATGCCTGGGATAGTGCAGCGTGGACATGACATGGCCTAGAGAGGAACATGCCTGGGATAGTGCAGCGTGTACATGACATGGCCTAGAGAGGGACCATGCCTGGGATAGTGCAGCGTGTACATGACATGGCCTAGAGAGGGACTATGCCTGGGATAGTGCAGCTTGTACAGGACATGGCCTAGAGAGGGACTATGCCTGGGATAGTGCAGCGGGTACATGACCTAGAGAGGGACCATGGCTGGGATTGTGCAGTGTGTAGATACATGGCCTAGAGAGGGACCATGCCTGGGATATTGCAGCACGTAGAGGACATAATCTATATAGGCAGCATGTTTGGGATAGTAAATGATTGCACTCGAGATGGTATGACCTAGGGAAGACCATACTTGGGATATTATAGGGCGCTAAATGAGGTGATTCGGAGAGGTATCATATCTGGGACAGCTGAGGGCGTGCATGAGATGATGTGAAGAAGCAGGGCTGTGCAGTTGAAACAGGAGTCGGAGCAATTTTGGTTACCCGGAGTTGGAGACTGAGTTTTTATAAACAAAGGTGTCGGATGATTTTTGTACCTCCTCCACAGCCCTGGTAAGTATTAGACTAAAGAGTCAGAGTCGAGGAGCCCGAGAGGAGGGCCCTACTTGGGATAATACAGGGAGGACTCGAGGACACCAAGAGGGATCATGGTTGGGATGGTCCAGAGAATACATGAGATGATGCTTGGAATGGTACATGGTGTGTACGAAAAGGTATTCAGAAGGACCATGCTTGGGATGGTACAGTGCACACATGAGATTATATGGAGAAGGATCATACTTGGTGTGGTGCAGGGCTTGCCTGAGATGACGTGGTGAGGGACCATTCTTGGGATGGTACAAGGAGTACATGAGATAATGTGGAGAGGGACTATGCATAGTACAGGACTTGCATGAGATGACGTGCAGAGGGACTCTAATAAGGGGTTGTACCCAAGCTTTTATAACCTGGAGAAGGACCATATTTAGGATGGTACTGGGCATACATGAATTGACGTGGAAAGGGAGCATACTTGCGTTAGTACAGAACGTAAATTGGATGATGCACATAGGACATGGTGAGCATAGCTTGTAAGCTGTAGGACTGGCTGTTGCTTTCCATGGCATGGTTGGCATGTGGCTGTGCATTTTGAGACACATGTGGCCTCCATAAATTCTTTGAACTTGTATGTGTGGTGGAGGTGGGCTGTAAGCCCACCAGTTTGTGTGACTTGTGAAACAAGGAAAAACACTCCATCTCCCGAAGCCTACATCAGCCAAGAGAGTTGCGTAGATTAGTCCTCCTACCCACATTCAGTGGCCATGAATGAAAAGATCTGCACACTGGCCAACTTCAGGTAAAAGCAGGTGCATACAAGGAGCAGCAGATCCCAATGTGTTTCACGCTACTTGCTTACTCATGGGTAAGTGCGTATTGTGAAACGCGTTGGTGGCATTTGCTCCTATACTGTATGCACTTGACTTTTACCTGAATAATTCTTCAAGCCAGCCGAAGTTGTTTGCAGTGTGCGGATCTTTTCGCCATGTCCATTGTCTTGTGATATAGGCTCTGCCATGCAAGCATTGCTGGTCCAGAGATATTTACTTTAGTGCAGAGCTGTATAACATCACACGTCTCAGGACAGACTGGAATGTGTGACATGGGGCCTGCCGGCAAGGGGCTCCTGTGTCTCGGTGATACAGGCTCTCTTGTATTTGGGGCAGAGGTGAGAAAAGACTACCCTTCCTATCTCTTCACATCATACACGAGAGGACACTACTGGTACACATCATGTATGTCAGGACAGTACAGGTACATGTATGTCAGGACAGTACAGGCTCACGTGCACAGTATGTCAGGATATTGCTGTTACTGCTGTCAGAGGCTCTTGTGTTTTTGGATACAAATGTAGTAGTATTATTATTATGCCATTCTATTGTGCTGACATCTTCTGCAGTGTAGGTTGAACAAGCCACTGTCCTTCTAGGATCTCACGTTCTAATCTCTTCTATAGTCGTAGTGTTATGTTCCAACCATAGTCTAAGGCACTGGTGTCAAACTCAAGGCCCTTGCCATTTTATTTGACCCTGGAGAGCTTCTAATGTGCAGGGCTGTGGAGTCGGTACAAATATCATCACACTCCGACTCCTCAGTTTATGAAACCACCAACTCTGACTCCAGGTACCCAAAATTGCTCTGACTCCTCCACTCCGACTCCTTAGTCGAATACTTACCAGGGCTGTGGATTTGTTACAAATATCAGCCGACTTCCGATGCCTGACTCCGACTCCTCAGTTTATGAAACCACTGAATCCAGCTCAGACTCCAACTCCGACTCCACAGCCCTGCTAATGTGCACCACTGTAAGGACAGGACACTGCCTTCCCACCCAGAGGAAAACACTGGTGACCAGGGCTGTGGAGTCGGTACAAAAATCATCCGACTCCTCAGTTTATGAAACCTCCGACTCCAACTCTGACTCCAGGTACCCAATATTGCTCCGGCTCCTTATCTCCTGACCCCTTAAAATGGCCATACACTGGCCGATTTGCCATCAGATCGACCAACAGATAGATCCCTCTCTGATCGAATCTGATCAGAGAGGGATTGTATGGCTGCCTTTACTGCATACAGATTGTGAATCGATTTCAGCCTGGAACCGATCGCAGTCTGTGAAGCTGCCGCCGCACCCCTGCATACATTACCAGATCCGGCCGGCGTGAGTCCCCTGGTCTCCGCTGTCTTCTTCTCCGTACTCGGCTCCTCCAGCTTCACTTCACTTCCTGTCCGGGGGAAGTTTAAACAGTAGAGGGCGCTCTACTGTTTAAACTTCCTGCCGGGACAGGAAGTGAAGCCAGCCGGAGCAGGTAATGTATTGCCGCTATCGTCGGGCATTCGAACGCCGCTATTGACGCACTCCCGACCCACCGGCGATCGAGCAAAATCTTCCGCACGGACGGCTCGACGGGAATCGATGGGAACGATTGATTTTGGATGGAAATCGATCGTTCTGTCAGCGTTTGCGCAACGATTTCACAGCAGATTCGATCACAGTGATGGAATCTGCTGTATATCGGCAGGAAAATCGTTAGGTGAATGGGCCCCTCTAATACTTACCAGGGCTGTGGAGTTGATACAAAAATCATCTGACTACTCAGTTTATGAAACCTCTGACTTTAGGTGCCCAACTCAGTGTTTCTAGTTGAAACTATTTGAGCCGGGTGCAACAACCCACAGGACCCCCCAGCAAAATTAGCATGGGGCTCTGTCCTGGGATTCAAATCCCCTGTGTAGCTGGTAAAACGCACACAGCCCTCTCTCTACATCAGGGCCGTGCAGAGAATGCTCAAGGGGCCGGTGCGCAAATTTCAAAAAGGAGCACCAATTACAATTGTGAAGAGTTCTGTATGTAATTCTCCTTCACCAGATAGGCAGTCTTTGCTCCCTCATCCGTTGATAGCAGCAGTATCTGGTTAGCTTTGTGTTCTTTCCAAATCTCCTAGACAACAGTAGTATGTAGTCTTATTGCTCCACCTCCCTCAAATCAGCAGTGATAGGTGCCCCCTATTAGAGTGGCAAGGACTCTTGTTGTGACTGCACTCTCCAACCCTCTTGATCAGCAGCCAGGCTTCTTTTCAGGCAAATAAGTGGTTGCCAATATGCAGTGGGTGCCATGCATCAGATGGTAGCAAGTTTTTTTAGTAAGCGCAGAGGTGCTGCCCCTAAAGGGAAACCGTGACCAAGAATTGAACTTCATCCCAATCAGTAGCTGATACCCCCCTTTCCCATGAGAAATCTATTCCTTTTCTCAAATGGATCATCAGGGGGCGCTGTATGGCTGATATTGTGATGAAACCCCTCCCACAGTCTGTCAGCGCCTCACAGCACTGAGGTACTGACATCACTCTGTGGGGGAGCCTTGTTGCATTGTGGGAAACGGCTGTTTTCAACTGCCAAAATAGCAAGCGGCATCTCCTTCTAGTGCAATCGCCTGCCAGCAGTAAAAATGTCACCATGTGATAAATGTCAGAATGTAAATCAGGGAGAGGAAAGATTTTACAGAGAGCAAACACTGACTAAATCATTTATACATAATTGTAAAAATTAAGCACTTTTTTATTACAATACTTTAATTGGAGTTCCTCTTTAAAGAGAATCTGTACTCTAAAATTCTTACAATAAAAAGCATACCATTCTATTCATTGTGTTCTCCTGGGCTCCTCTGTGCTGTTTCTGCCACTTCCTGCTGCGATCCTGGCTTGTAATTGCCAGTTTTAGGCAGTGTTTACAAACAAGACATGGCATGTGATAGGCTGAGAGGAGCTCAGTCTGTGACTCATGCAGAGCCTGTCGGGGGAATGGAGAGGGTGTGTATAGCTTCTATCCTATCACAAGCAGAGCAGCACATTCCTGCCTGAGTGCCTGAGCCCAACAAAGCGTCAGAGGAAAGAAGATTAGATTATATAACAGAGATAATACAGCCACTGTGCAACTAGGAAAGACTGCAGTAAGCAGACCACATTAGAACGTGGATAGGAACTTATAGGATAGAAGAAATAAGGCTGAACATTTTGTTACAGAGTCTCTTTAAGGACCAGGGACAGCTGGTACGAATAACGGGGCCTACCGACGTCACGCTGCATGGATTCGCTGCTCTCCCGTCGCTGAAGCTCACTCGCCCTGCCATCGCTATGACAGCAGAGCTCGGTGAGCCGGTCAGGAGCTGAATTCATTGGCTCCTGACCCTGTGATCACTACGCATGCAATGTGATTGGCTCACAGTGATCACATGGTCAGAAACCAATGAAATCCGCTCCTGACCGACTCACAGAGCTCTGCTGTCATACCAACGGCAGAGTGAGTGGGCTGAAGCGGCCGGAGAGTGGTGTGTCCGGCACGCTATTTGACATCTACGTCCTGGCAGGTGCCAAACAGGGCGTGGATTTAGCGGTTATAGGAAGCCTGAAGGAAATAAAGGTGTCCTAAATGGGTACTTGCCTCAGAGGGAAGCCTCTGGAAACCCCCGAGGCTTTCCCATCCCTCTCACCTCCTCAGATCCATGCTGGGAACCCCGAACGTCTTGGACCATCGCCTTGTCATAGAGTTCATGTGGCGGCTCTCCTGCCTGTCCGTGAACGAGCGCCGCCTCTCTCCCCCCCCCTCCCCTCCGAGTGCTACAGCGCAGGCACATGGCATCCTTCGCAGTGCTGCCACACGTTCAAAGACAGTAGCGCCGCCTCGAGGTAGTCCCAGCATCCAGTGTGCTTAAGAGGACATGAGAAGTCTCTTGAGGTTGATTTTTTTTTTTTTTTGTCCTTGAACCCAGTTTTACACCTGGCCATAGGGTTGCAAAGCTTCTCCCCCTCGCATCACCAAAAACTACATTCATATGACCCTGCGGCAGATTGCACTGACAGGGACATATGCATTGCACAGCCCCTCGTCCAGTTGCTGGACAGGAAGTATGTCATTTGGATTTCCGAGTTCCCCGTCGTATGTGCGTCATTCCGTGCATGCCCGTCAAATTTAAAATGTTTGCATCTCCCATTGACTTCCATGCATTCCTTTCCACTGCGTCTCCACAGAAGTCGGGCGGCCAATTGGGTCAGCGACCAATCGGGAACTTCTGGCGCAACTTGACAGGGTAAGTGTGCTAGGCCCCGTAGACTTTCATTGCTGTTGCGTTACTGTGGGCACCACAATGCAATGAATTGGGCCTCATTTAAAAGGGGCCTCAATGGCTAATACCCTGGCAGCAAAAGTGAGTGCAACTGAAGTGAAAAAGTCAAAATTGTGCCCAAAGTGACAATACTTTGTGTGCCCACCATTATTTTCCAGCACTGCCTTATCTCTCCTGGGCATGGAGGTCACTAGAGCGTCACAGGTTGTCACTGGAGTCCTCTTCCACTCCTCCATGATGAAGCTGGTGGATGTTAGAGACCTTGAGCGCCTCCACCTTCCGATTGAGGATATCTCAGAGATGCTCAATAGGGTTTAGGCCTTGAGACCTGCTTGGCCAGTCCAGCACCTTTACCATCAGTTTTTTTTTTTAGCCAGGGAGTCGTCATCTTGGAGGTGTGTTTGGGGTCATTATCATGTGTGAATACTTCCCTCTGGCCCAGTTTCCAAAGGGAGGGAATCATGCTCTGCTACAGTATGTCACATGTTGGCATTCATGGTACCCACAATGAACTGTAGCTCCCCAGTGTCAGCAGCATTCATGCAGCCCCAAACCATGACGACTCCCGCCACCGTGCTTCACTGTAGGCCAGACACACTTGTCTTTATACCTGGTTGCCACCAGACACACTTGCCACCATTTGAACCAAATACGTTTATCTTTGCCTTGGACATTGTTCCAGTAATCCATGTCCTTAGTCTGCTTGTCTTCAGCAAGCTATTTGCAGGCTTTTATATTTTTTTGGAGAGGCTTCCTTCTGGGATGATGACCATGCGGACCAATTTCATGCAGTGTGCAGCGTATGGTCTGAGCACTGACAGGCTGGCCCCCCAACCCTTCACCCTCTGCAGCAATGCTGCCAGCACTTATACAGATTTTTGCAAGAGACATCCTCTGGCCATAGCACTGAGCATGGGCACTCAACATCATTGGTCGACCATGGCGAGGCCTGTTCTGAGTGGAACCTGTCCTGTTATGCACTGTATGATCTTGGGCACAGTGCTGCAGCTCCGTTTCAAGGTGCTGGCAATCTTCATACAGCCAAGAGTAGATCATCTTTATGTAGAGCATCAATTTTATTTTTATTAAGGACAATCGAAGCAAGAGAAATAAAACGTACTTACCCGGGTCTTCTTCCAAGTTCCAACCCTTACAAGCCACGTGTCTCCCTCGCCGCAGCTCTTCTGTCTCCCGCCGACAGCCTCTGAAGATCGCTGCACATGCGTGTGTTCCTGCGTCATCAGGAGCGTACTGCACCTGAACTGCGCAGGCACAGTACGTTCCTGGTGGTGATCACTGCGGCACGTTCAGAAGACTCTGATCCATTAGATCGGTGATCTTCAGAGGCTGCCAGCAGGAGACGGGAGAAGAGCTGCGGCAAGGGACACGTGTGGCTCGTAGGGTCTGGAAGAAGCCCCCGCTAAGCAAAGATAGTTTTATTTCTCTCTACTCGCTTGTCCCCTCGAGGTGCTCGGGGAGTTCTCTGCCATGAGGTGCCATGTTCTCCAGTGACCAGTATGAGAGAGTGTGAGAGTGATAACACCAAATGTAACACACCTGCGACCTTGTCACATGACCCCAGGGAGGAAAAATGTTGAATTGGGCATAACTTTTAGTTAGGGGTGTACTCACTTTTGTTGTACATTAATGGCTGTGTAATGAGTTATTTTTTTTCGATAGGGGAATACATTTAGGGCCGGTTTACATGAACGCTTGGCGGATAATACCGCTAAGCATCCGGGTCTCAAGTGAATGGGAGTGCTTAGCATTGCGCGGTTACCGCCGATTACCGTAAATTGTGCAAATGCGGCATTCCGATCCCGATTTACCGCGTCCATTCACCGCTATGTCTTCATGTCCCCTTGCAGGGACGAAAACTGCTGATCGCGACGGAACGCCGTCGCTGGGAGCGTCCTGCGCAGGCGCAGTTCCTAAGGACTTGTAACTTTTTTTTGTAGGCCACACCTCGGGACAGTGAGGTGCACATTTTGGATGGAAATGAGAATGGATTCACAAGAGGCTTGATAATCTGAAACTGTCATTCCTAAATGGGTGGTAGTGTCGACACCATTAGTCATCAACATAGAATTCTGATGTAAGATGTTATGAACAGTACTCTGCCAGGTAACTTGAACATTTGCCATGTGCAGAATAAGTTACAATTAGGTTGCTTGGAGAAAGGCGATACACACCCACTTGTTTTTCATTGCCTGAAGCAATCGTTTTTTATTGTTTTGCACGAGGATCTTCCGTCGAGTACCTACATTTGACAAAAGGGGGCCTCCTGCACAGCGACCTACTTAGATAACATTTGTTTATTAAAAATCCCCCACTACTCTGTGGTCTGCTTTGGCACGAGAGTTGGCCTGAGTGGCACTGCCTTCTGGAGGGAGGTGTGGCCAAGCTGCTGCTCACCACCCCTCCCAATCAGCATGCGGATAGGGCATGCGACTAAACTGCCTTCTCTCGCAGGAGCCAATGGAAAAGTGTGTTCTAACCAGTGGGGAAAGGTGGGATTGTTTGGCAGGTTCTTTTAGTCTGCAAACAATATCCTTTTTAAAGAGAACCCGAGGTGGGTTTGAAGAATATTATCTGCATACAGAGGCTGGATCTGCCTATACAGCCCAGCCTCTGTTGCTATCCCAAACCCCCTTAGGTCCCCCTGCACTCTGCAATCCCCCATAAATCACAGCCACGCTGCTGTCAAACAGCTTGTCAGAGCTGGCTGTGTTTATCTCTATAGTGTCAGTCTGCTGCTCTCCCCGCCTCCTGCAGAACTCCGGTCCCCGCCTGCATCCCTTCCCTCCCTGCTGATTGGAGGGAAGGGACGGGGGCAGGGACCGGAGCTATGCAGGAGGCGGGGGAGCAGCTGAGACTGACACTACAGATGTAAACACAGCCTCACAGCACGGCTGTGATTTATGAGGGATTGCAGAGTGCAGGGGGATCTTAGGGGAGTTTGGGATAGCAACAGAGGCTGGGCTGTATAGGCAGATCCAGCCTCTGTATGCAGATAACATTCTTTAAACACACCTCGGGTTCTCTTTAACTTAAATATTCCAGCTTTACCATATATTGAATAATCTTAGGTTTGAAAAAAATTGCTGCGGCAGGTACCACAACCACAATATGGAGGAGAGGAACAAACGAGTGCAGGGGTAGACAGCTGTTTTGCGCTGCTGTGTGTAGCGCTTTGTCATTAGCACTTGGTCCTGACGAAGAGCTGCATGCATTAGCGAAACGTGCCAAAGCCCGCACTGGTTTGTCACTCTCCTCCATATTTGTGGTTCTGATGCCTGTCATTACAATCTTTTAGAACTTTTGGAATAAATTGAAGCTTTTATGATGGATGTACGCTACTTCCTTCGCTTTTCCCTACACATTGCTGGTTGGACAGTTTGGTGGTAGCAATCCCAAAGCGATCACTATCTAACTTGTGCCTACTTTCTCTTTTAATTGGATTCACATGTCCAAATAATACACCCATTTCTTTGCATTCCTTAGAGAAGCTTCCAGGTGGGTGTGTCATGGCTTGTTGCTTATTAGTTTTATTCAAGTGTTTAAAGAGAGTTTATTATTATTATTATAAAGTATTCATATAGCGCTGACATATTCTGCAGCACTGTGCAGAGTATATTGTCTTGTCACTTAAAGCGATATTGTCGCCATAAAAATCAAGTTTTAACAGCAACTGGTCTGTGTATTACATGATAAAGATGCTAATCCTGCATTCAAAACTTTTTCTGCTGTTGTGGTTTGGAGCTATCACATACCTTAAGAGCACTGGCCCTTTAATTGCCATTGCCATTCAGTTGCATGCTGGGGGTTCTTATTATCTATAATATATTCCTCCTCTTGCCTTTATTTCCTCGCCTAGCTGAAACATGATCCTCTGCTCACTTGTGTTTACAAGCAAGGCTGAGGTGACTCAGAGATTGGAGGAGAAAAGAAAAAAAAGTTAAGGGAAGAAATGACATCAGGATTTAGCCTCAAACTGTGGGCAAAAGACATGGCCCCCACCAGGAACAGAATTCTCTTCATTTACTATATAAAATTCACTGAAATCAAAACGTGGACAATACAATACATGTGTTATGTAAGTAGATCAAGTATTTATCTACTTTATATATGTGTTTTGTTTTTTTTTCCCTGGCATAGTATGGCTAATCCTCCTGCTTTAACTGGCCCTGTGGGTCCTTTCACACTGAGGCGGTGCACCCTGCCGCAGCCTACTACTATGGGAGCTCACTCTCCCCACATTGTGGTACGCTGTGTAGGAAGTGCCTTAACGTGCTTCAATACCTACATTCCCGTACGGCTCCTGCTGCGACCGGAAGTCTTGTAAGTCTATGGTACTTTGCATGCTTTTAAAAAAATCTGCCACAATTATCTGCGTCGTGCATGCTTTGATTGCTGAACAGGAAGTGAGCATCGCTTCCTGCTAGGCCCGATGCCAGGCTGGGAATACCGCATAATAACGCGGCATTCCCAGAAGGCCTGTTTTTTGCGGCACCGCCAATGTGCAGTGTGAAGCTGGCTTCAGAGGAGCTCACAATCTAATCCCTACCATAGTCCTATGTCTATGTATGTATTGTGTAGTGTATGTATTGCAGTCTAGGGCCAATTTAGGGGAAGGTTAATTAACTTCTTTGTATGTTTTTGGGATGTGGGAAGAAACCGGAGTGCCCAGAGGAAACCTACATACAAACTTCATGCACATAGTGCCCTGGCTGGGATTCGAACTGGGGATCCAGCGCTGCAAGACGAGAGTGCTAGCCACTAGTCCCACGGTGCTGCCAGGGGTAACAAGGCAGCATACGCATGAAATCGCCGCCGGGAGACTTGGGTGCAGGATACAGCCGATATACGGCTTATCCTGCTCCTGCACAAGTCACTGTTCCCCCTCCAGGTCCACGTGGATGGTGGGGAATGATGTAATTCGGCTTCCAGCTATTGCTGGAGGCCGAATTACAATGTTTTAAAAGTAACTTCTGCTCCGTCTTCTGATGGCGCTGAAGTTACTCACTGCGCGCCGCTAGAGCCGTAATCCCTATTACGGTCTATGGTGGCGCCGGCTGCGCCCAAATCTCCTGCGCTGTTACAGCGCTCGAACAAGGGATCCTGCCCTGTGGCAGTTTCTTACTTACTTAGGGAATTTGGAATCTTAAGGCATTCCATACTCCACACGCAGTATGGTTGCCGTGGTTTCAAAAAAGGCCTATATGAGGTTATCGCCAGTTTTGGAAATGCATACCTGTCGGTGAATTGAAATGGAGAAGATAATTTTAGTGAAATTAAACAACAAATGTTTAATTTCGCTTTAAAGACAGACTCTCGATTTGTTGTGACATTTGTTGCAGTAATTATTCCCCGTTTTCATTCTTTGTCTGAGCCGTTGCTCCTTTGCTGATCAGAGTTTCTTCTCCTTGTTGCCGAGCAACTGAAATGTTTCTGCGCATTGAGCCCCCATGTCCATCGCTGGCGTCCACCTCTCCCGCTTGCTTACTAGTCTGTGGTAATTGTATGAAATATAGGCACCGCCACTGTAACTTACAAAGCTTGGTTTGTATTGCAGAACGGAGTGAAGTCTGCATGCCATAAAAAAATAAAAATTGGGACCCCTCATAATGGGTTTCATTCTGGCTCTTTTTCACTTTGGAATTTATAGGGGAGGTGCACTTTAAGGGTGGGACCAGTGCTAACAGTTTGCGTTTTGACTAGCAACTAATCGCTGCTTGAGGCTGCTTTCACACCCAAAAACCAGCGTCAGCAATGCGTCGCGTCTGACGCACCACATCGCACCATCAACAGGCCTTCGGGGAACACCACGCTATTGCGCGGTGTTCCTTGTCTGGCCGCTGGTCAAGCAGGAAATGATATGCGCTTGCGGTCACTTCCTGCTTCGGGTATACGGAAGTGTATGGAGCGTATTGTTAAAATACGCTTCTGTGCATGTGTGCCACAAGATCGTGCTGGATCGTACGCGTCGCCATAGACTAACAAGACTTCCGGGCCAACGCCGCTCGCCGCAGCATTTAAAATAGTTTTAGACCTGCGTCGAGGATGCGGCGAAAGCTTCATTTCAGTCACGGCGATTGTTGCAGTATGAAAGCCATAGATTTTTATTGCCTGACGGTTGGGTGCGGTAAAAACACCGCACCACCTCGATGTGAAAGGGCCGTAAGGCATGGAGTACACTTATTCGACCTGCGGGCATTTTGCCGCATATGGGAAATCGCGCACTGCCAGACATGTGATTAAAGTGTACCTGTGACTTTAAAAATGTCAAAAGCTACCTTCGTATAGGGAAGCCTCTGGCTAATCTTCCTCCGCCTCGGCGTTCTAGCGCTTGGACACTCTAAACCTATTTACTAGGCCTTGTGGAATTGGATCGCAGTAGCACGGAGACGGTTGTGCAGGGCTTTCATCTATCTAGGGTTTCGTATCAAACTAACATATTTTTCCTCACCAGTTTGGCCAGTTTTTTCGTGTTCACCGGCATTCTGTGTTTTTCACCGCGGTAAAAAAAAAGTCCTGCTTTTTTTTTTCTATCTATTACATGCATTTTAGTTCACGTGTGTAAAACTTGTACAAAAACGCGATTGCAGAGCGCCAGAATAACCGCCTATGATATGGCAGGGACAAGTGTGCACTGTTCCTAAATAAATTATCATTGTAGCCATTGACAAACTAGGAAATGGCGGGATGGTGGTGATGGGGGAGATTTGTCGCAGCTGCAGGACTGGGGGGGGGGGGTGTATTTGTCGCAGGGCTGAGGGACTGAGGGGGGAGATTTGTCGCAGCTGCAGGACTGGGGGGGGGGTGTATTTGTCGCAGGGCTGAGGGACTGAGGGGGGAGATTTGTCGCAGCTGTAGGGCTGGGGAGGGGGTGTATTTGTCGCAGGGCTGAGGGACTAAGGGGGGAGATTTGTCGCAGCTGCAGGACTGGGGAGGGGGGGGGTGGGTGTATTTGTCGCAGGGCTGAGGGACTGAGGGGGGAGATTTGTCACAGCTGCAGGATGGGGGGAGTTTGTCGCAGCTGTAGGACAGTGGGGGATTGCTACAGGGCTGGGGAGAGGGGGGATTTGTTGCAGCTGAGGGTTATGGGGGGGTTAGTTGTCACAGGGCTGGGGGGGGCGGGGTAATTTGTTGCAGCTGGGGGACTGGGGAGGGGGGGGGATTTGTCGGAGCTGCAGTGGGGGGGGGGGGGATTTGTTGCAGCTAAGCGATGGGGGTTTTGTTACAGCTGAGGTACCGGGAGGTGGGGGGGAGAGATTTGTTGCAGCTAAGGTGGGGGGGATTTGTTATAGCTGCAGGACTGGGGCGGGATTTGTCACAGCTGCATGGCTGAGGGGAGGTTTGTCACAGCTGCAGGGCTGGGGGGGAGGAGACTTGTCACAGCTGCAGGACTGGAGGAGGTTTGTCACAGCTGCAGGGCTGGGGGGGGAGGAGACTTGTCACAGCTGCAGGACTGGGGGAGGTTTGTCACAGCTGCAGGGCTGGGGGGGGGGATTTGTCACAGCTGCAGGGCTGGGGGGGGATTTGTCACAGCTGCAGGGCTGGGGGGGGGGATTTGTCACAGCTGCAGGGCTGGGGGGGGAGATTTGTCACAGCTGCAGGGCTGGGGGGGGGGAGATTTGTCACAGCTGCAGGGCTGGGGGGGGGGGAGGAGGTTTTGACAGCTGCAGGGCTGGGGGGGGGGGTGAGGGTGATTTGTCACAGCTGCAGGGCTGGGGGGGGGGGATTTGTCACAGCTGCAGGGCTGGGGGGGGGGGGGGATTTGTCACAGCTGCAGGGCTGGTGGGGGAGGGTGATTTGTCACAGCTGCAGGGCTGGGGGGGTGATTTGTCACAGCCGCAGGACTGGGGCGTCATTCATCTTTGTGACAGAGCCCTGAGGTGGTTTGTTTTCTTCTCAGGGAATGCAGTCCTGGCTCCTGGCCGCCGCCGTGCAGATATTTGGCAGCCTGGAAGAGATGTTGTGGAATCGGGAAGTGGATGAGTTGGGGGACGAGTATATCGATGCCTAACATTTGCATTATTAATAAGGAATGCACTGCATTGTGGGATGCCCCTTCTTCACAGCAGATGGGCGGCAGGGAGCAGATCCCTGACTTTGCATTATAGTGATGGTGCTGCTAGAAGTGGCTGCCCTGAGGAGAGAGATGGGGGGAGCAGTCCTGCATGCGGGGAGCCTGGGAGATGAAGATTATCACTCAGGCATATGTAGCCCTTTGTTTCCAGCTGTGCATTGTATTGGAAGCGCTGAGGATTATCCGGAGGAGAAAAGGCCCCTCGTGTTGACTGAATATAATTTAGTCTGCTGAGGGAACACAGTAGGCCTGATGTCATTACTCCTCTGATGCTCAGATCTGCGAATCAGCAATGGAGGCTTAAAGCAAACCCCTACTGGAAATTAAAAGTCAAAATAAACATACACGTCATACTTACCTTCCATGCAGCCTACTCATCAGTCTTATTCTCCTCTCCTGCATCCTGTTTGTCCGCTGTGATCAATGGAATTCTCCGTCCTCCATTTTAAAAATGGCCATTACCCCATAACCGTTTCCTGGTCAGCACGTTGTTAAACTGTAATATCGCCCACTTGAGCCCTAGGGAAACATGGACATTGCCCCGCACATCAATGTCCTTTTAGTTATAACTGACAACTGAGTGGCTGGATGGTGTAATGGTTAAGGGCTCTGCCTCTGACACAGGAGACCAGGGTTCGAATCTCGGCTCTGCCTGTTCAGTAAGTCAGCACCTATTCAGTAGGAGACCTTAGGCAAGTCTCCCTAACACTGCTACTGCCTATAGAGCGCGTCCTAGTGGCTGCAGCTCTGGCGCTTTGAGTCCGCAAGGAGAAAAGCGTGATATAAGTGTTATTTGTCTTGTCATATGTAACTGTAAGCAACTGATATCAATAGCTTTGTTCTACCAGCCTATAAATAAAGTAAAACTTTATTTGGTTGCTGGGCCAAATTTTTCCTGCCGCTGGGGTAGTGTGCCACCCCCAGCCTGGCAGGCTCCGCAGATTACAGGCTTGCGCAGGTCTAATTTTTCACACCTGCACCCGCAGCCCCGCTATGCGCAACCCACCTTCTGGTGAATCTGGTACCCGCACCTGACCCGCAGGCCTCCAGACCCACAACCCACCTTCTGGTGAATCTGGTACCCGCACCTGACCCGCAGGCCTCCAGACCCACAACCCACCTTCTGGTGAATCTGGTACCCGCACCTGACCCGCAGGCCTCCAGACCCACAACCCACCTTCTGGTGAATCTGGTACCCGCACCTGACCCGCAGGCCTCCAGACCCACAACCCACCTTCTGGTGAATCTGGTACCCGCACCTGACCCGCAGGCCTCCAGACCCACAACCCACCTTCTGGTGAATCTGGTACCCGCACCTGACCCGCAGGCCTCCAGACCCACAACCCACTTTCTGGTGAATCTGGTACCCGACCCGCAGGTCTCCAGACCCGCACCCAATCCGCAACCCAGTTAAATCAAAACGGGTACCCGAACCTGACCCAATGAGGCCTCTACTGCAAGGTATGCAGAGTGGGCGGCAGGAAGCTTTTATAGTTTCCCGTCTGGATCGGCGGCTTCTTCTTCCGCGGCGGCGATGTAACCCCGACATGTGTTCTTGTGTTCCGATCACATGATATGACGTGATCGGGGCCCAGAAGACCTGTCGGAAGTTCAGAGCCGCCAGTGGAGGAAGAAAAAAGGTAACTTCAGCTGCTCCCTGCCACCCGCTTGTTTGGCTTCTCTAGGCACCCAACAAGTGGTGTCGGCAGAGCATTAGAACGCACCAGCAGCTTTCAAACTAAAAATTTCAATTAAAGCTGGGTTAAAGGACACCTGAAGTGAGAGCGATATGGTGCTGCCTTATTTGTTTTATAAATTATGCACATTGCCTGACTTTCCTGCTGACCCTCTGCCTCTAATACTCTTAGCCATAGAGCCTGAACAAATCAGGTATTTCTGACTAAAGTCAGACTGGATTAGCTGCATGCCTGTTTCAGTTGTGGGATTCAGCCACTACTGCAGCTAAAGAGATCTGCAACTGATATTAATATAAATATGGCAGCCTCCATATCCCTCCCAATTCAGTTGTCATTTTATTGATTCCAAAACCTTTAGAACTAATTATTGGAACTCAAATTGGCTTGGTAAGCTCAGTGACCCCTGACCTACATACACAGGTGAATCCAATTATGAGAAAGCGTGTTTAAGGGAGTCAGTTGTAAGTTTCTCTAGTCTTTTTTTCATTTTCTCTGAAGAGGGAGTCTCAGAACAACTCTCAAATGACCTGAAGACCAAGATTGTTCACCATCATGGTTTAGGGGAAGGATACAGAAAGCTGTCTCAGAGATTTCAGCTGTCTGTTTCGACAGTTAGGAACATATTGAGGAAATAGAAGACCACAGGCTCAGTTCAAGTTAAGGCAACCCACAGACCAGCAACAAAGACCGACAACATCCTCTTACTGCAGATAGTCACTGTGCATCGTTCAACCATTTGGCACACTTTACACAAGGATACACATCACGGTGTGTGTCTCCTATATGAAAAAAAAGTTACCCAAACTTTCTCATCTTACTGTATTCTCTCTATCTAATAAATATATGGTACATGATTCCTTTCAGCCTCTCTATTGATATCCGCTCTTGCAGGATATGTCCTCATTCTCCCCAGCTGGGCATTGTATTGGGAGGACGGAGGATTTCCAGGGACAGCAGGCTCTGATTGTTCTACTTTCAGTCTGGCTCTTTTGTGCCGGGCTTATCACCTCCCTGGCTTCTCTCGCCTCCGAGGCTCTCAGCTCACCAGTGCACCCGCTGTGACGCTGAACGACCGCGCCGCAGTGTACGGACATCTCCTCCGCTGCCCTTTGTGTGTGTGAAGGACACTTGTCCTCTCTGGCAGGAAGTGGGGCCATCTCCTGGGCTGGAGGCTTTTTCCAGCGTCCATGCAGATGTTTGCGCACGGCGCCCTTGTTATCTGGAATACCTGTAGTGCTGGGGATAATGATGCCAGGCATCGGCGGATAAACACATTTGGTATTCTGCAGCTGCGGCGCCTCGCTGATGGCGGGATTGACAAGCGGCGTGTTCGCAGATTGCCGCACGTGTTGGAAATCATTTGGCCTTGTTCTCGGCAGCGTTCAGCTCTTCCGGCCCTATGAATATACAATTCAGGGAGGGGAGGAGGAGACCTCGCTGTGTGGTATCCCTGCGCATCCCTTTCATATTTTTACAAGGGCGTCACATTCTGGGCCGCAGGCCTACATTGGCCTGATCAGTAATTATATTTGGTCCGCGTGGGTAGAGGTGCATTTGTATTGCATCTGGCACAGCGCCTCCTTGTGTCCTGATGCAGTGCTTCCCCCCCCCCCCCCCCCCCAGTCCTGTGCTGCCCCAGCATGGCCTCAATTCACTAAGGCCTTGTTCACATTGTGTTCGGCTCGCGAGTCCATCTGCGGTGGGCTTTTTTCCTGGTTTTTTTTTTTCAAAAGCGGTTTCTGTGCGTTCGCTCGTTTTTGTGGGCGTTTATGTAAGTGCTTTTGCAGAGTGCTTTCGTCTTTCGATTCAGAAAAAAATCCGGAAAAAGTAAATACAATATATTTAAAAAAAAAAAAAAAAAGCTCACGCAAAGCGACTTTGTGAGCGTTTCGCGTTTTTCCTATACCTTCCATTGAGGCAAATTGCCTCAAAAATGACCCAAGCACCGCTTATCTGAGCGGATCGCAAACGAACCGCTTTGATATGAACTCCCTTTTATAGAGAATCATTGCACAAGCGCTTTCAGAGCGATTCTGAAAATCGCCCGCGCTTAAAATTTTACAAAACCGCCTCTAATGTGAACAAGGCCTAAGAAAGTTTGATAAAATTATTTAGGTCGGTAAAATACGGTATTACAAATTCACTAAGATTTTCCGC
This sequence comes from Hyperolius riggenbachi, assembly GCF_040937935.1. Taxonomy (NCBI): domain Eukaryota; kingdom Metazoa; phylum Chordata; class Amphibia; order Anura; family Hyperoliidae; genus Hyperolius; species Hyperolius riggenbachi. The sequence goes on from NC_090647.1 coordinate 29,977,042, forward strand.
ATGCGGTAGGAGTTCGGTGATTTACAATGCTTCAATTCACTAAGCTGGTAAGCTGTGGAGCAAGTCTGGCAGGAAGCTGCAAGTTCGTGTGCATGAGTCGGAGGTTTTCTGTCCATTACATCCCCGGAATCCCTTTAGATGTGCTGCAGCCACCAGAGGGAGCTCTTCTGTATAGAAGTATATAGATATGTACATCTATAGGGAAACAGAAAAGCCTTTTAAAATGTCTTCTGCTCTGCTGGACTGAAGTCCCGTCCTCCAGAGTATCGGACCAAATGGGGTGAGAAACAGGGTTGCCTCCTACTTTCAATTATCATTGGCCAGTCACTGACCAATTTTACCATCTCCTTATAGTATGAAGGTCAACAGATATTGAATACTATGAGCAGATTGTGCAGGTAAACCCACTTATTGCATGGGGGTGGTAAAATTGGTCAGTGATTAGCCAATCACAATTGAGGCCTGGAACCCACTACAAAGCGCTATCGCTAATTGCAATCACTAGCGTTTTTTTTAATGAGGGTTTTGTAAGCGATTTCATTAGTGTTTTCTAGCGATTTTGTTAGCGATTTTAAAAAATGTAAGCGTTTTACCAGCGATTGTGTTGCGATTAGCGTTTTTAATTCTGATTGGTCCTTTTTAATCTTTTTACAGTGTGCAGTAATTTTAAAAAGGCTGACTGAAGTGAGTGGATTAGCTGCATGCTTGTTTCAGGTGTGTGATTCAGACACTACTGCAGACAGATAAATCAGCAGGACTGCCAGGCAACTGGTATTGTTTTTAAAAAGTAATCAATATGGATGCCTCCATAACCCTCTCAGTTCAGGTGTCCTTTAACCACTTAAGGACCACAGAGCTCTCTGTTGGTAGGGTCCGATCGCCCCCCAGATGTCTGTTTATTTTTGCATAAATATTTTTGTATTTTTTTTTTTAAATCCCTCCCTCCCTCCCCCCAGCCAGCCAATCATGGTGATCGGCTGTCATAGGCTTCTGTCTGTGAAAGCCGATCGCTCTCTTGTGTCCCAGGAGGACAGCCGTGTCACATGGCTGTTTCCAGTACAGCGCTGCTTTAGATCGCAGCGCTGTACTATGTTTATAGACTGCGGTTTCGCCCTCTAACAGTTTCTGAGCTGCGATCGCTGCTGGGAGACTGAAGGCGGAGCTCAAGCGGAGATGCACGCATATCCGCACGCGCGATCTCCTGCAGAAGCCAGCCCAAGGACATGACTCAAATTGCCGTTAGGTGGTCCTGTGGCTGCCGGCGCGGTCACGCCCGCCTGTGTGACGCAGTCTTTAGGTAGGTAAAGGGGTTCTGTGGAGGGGCTCAAAAGACAACCCTGGATATGGCTGACTTTGCTGAAAACAAGTCAGGGGTGCAGATCTGTGATTTGTCGAGGGCCAGTGACATCACTAGCGAGCGCCTGTCATACCTGTAGAAGCACCGTTCAGTGCTGGTGTTTTTCAGTGCTTTCAGGACCTTCACAGGGATCAGGCTTTGATTATGTGGAAAAGTTCCGATTCAAAGTGTGAAAAACATTAAAAAAATAAATAGCACTGACTGCTCCACTTGTCTAGCTAAATAAAAGTCTATAGAGAGGAGAGATTCCCCTCCATTGGCGGCGAGATACAGCAGAAAGGCTTTCTTTGTGTCTGCGCGTCTGTTTGATCTTCTGTCTCCATCGTGATTGGCGATTGTCCACACATTGTAATCTCCCCGTCTGTCCTCGCGTTCCCGTTCCGCAATCAGCTCTCGCCCCTCCGCTTTCCCGGACTTAATTGCCATTATTTGGCGCTGAGTGGCTGGTTTTACAGACTCCCATTGCTGAATAGAATCTGCATTTTAAGCTGTTTTATTTTGTCAGTTATTTTATCACGTATTATTTATTCATTGGCTGCTGTGGCTGCGGTTTTTCCTTCGCTCACTCTCACTATCGTCTGAACGGCCGCGCCATGTTTAACGACTTCGCTGTGTTTATTGATTAAGTTAACACTTTGGTCCCTGGACACATCTTGGAAGATTGTAGTCAACATGAAATTCCATTTTTTGTTTAAAGGAAAACTGAAGAGAGATGGATATGATGGAGGCTGCCATATTTATTTACTTTTAAGCAATACCAGTTGCCTGGCTGTGCTGCTGATCCTCTGCCTCTAATACGTTCCGCCATAGCCCCTGAACAAGCATGCAGCAGATCAGGTGTTTCCTCCATTATTATTGGATCCAACAAGATTAGCTGCATGCTTGTTTCTGGTGGGATTCAGACCAGGGCTGTGGAGTCGTGGAGTCGTGGAGTCGGGCAATTTTGGGTGGTCGGAGTCGGGAAAAAATGCACCGACTCCGACTCCTAATGAATTTGTAACTGTAATTAAAATAGAAAATATGATAAAATGTTCTATTTCTCAGATAATAGTCATTAAAAATAATGTATATATACAGTAATAGCTGTGCTTAGTGCACAAAAATGAAATAAACCAATCAAAATTAGTTACTTGTGCTGCTTCAATAAAGCAGTCCCCATATTTTTAAGGTCAGATATACATATCTGATTGTGACTGTATATATGATGTGTACACAGGAATCTCTTATATATACTAAATAACATCTATGCTGTAAGAATAAAGCCTGATGTGTAGCTGTGTCACTAATAGTGATGGTCAACGAGATGGAAATAATTCTGCATTGATGCTGATTTATGCAAATGTATGCACTCCCTTTGCTGATGACATCAAATAATGTGATATGTTATTAAAATTTGGTTTGGTGACTACAAATTAAAGGGTAACTGAGACGGATGTAAAGTAAAGTTTTATACATACCTGGGGCTTCCTCCAGCCCCCTTCAGGCTAATCAGTCCCTCGCTGTCCTCCACCACCCGGATCTTCTGCTATGAGTCCTGGTAATTCAGCCAGTCAGCGCTGTCCGGCCGCATGCCGCTCCCACAGCCAGGAACATTCTGCACCTGCGCAATAGTGCTGCACAGGTGTAGTATGCTCCTGGCGGCGGAATGTGTGCATGCGCACTACGCCTGACTGGCTCAAGTACCTGGACTCCTAGCAGAAGATCCAGGTGGTGGAGGAGGACAATGAGGGACTGATTATCCTGAAGGCGGCTGGAGGAAGCCCCAGGTATGTATAAAACTTTAATTTCATCTTTCTCAGGTTTACTTTGTTACACAGTAGTACTATACTCTACATATGCTCTCCCCACAGAGCTGCAGGGAATCCACTGAGAATGCTGTGCACATTGAACACAGAGGTGTTGTCTGTTTACAATCTCCTCATTCCCCTGCAGAGTACCTGCACATCATTCTTACATGTACCCACACTTACATTGCCTAGGGCCTGATAGATGTTCTTTGTTCCGGTTTGTACCTTTTACAAGTACTCTTACCAAGGACTAGTTTTAGTCTAAAGGGAATAAATATAGTAGTCTCCATATCCTTTTCACTTGAGTTGTCTTTTAAAATTCCTAAGCATTGGCAGTTAAGAGACGAATTTCATGTTACATACTTTTAATCAACAAAATTGTAATATGCAAATTAGAGGAGTCGGAGTCGTGGAGTCGGAGTCGGTGGAATCCTAAACTGAGGAGTCGGAGTCGGTGGATTTTTGGACCGACTCCACAGCCCTGATTCAGACACTACTGCAGGAAATAAATATAGAAGCCTCCATATACTTCTCACTTCAGTTGTCCTTTAAAGCACACCTGAAGTGCTTGGAATACAAAGGCTGACATTTATATCCTTTAGCCACTTCCACACCATGAAATTTTATGCTGATCTGTGCAGCGTGGGCTCTCCAGCCCACAGCACAGATCAGCTAGCAGCCAGGGCGATCAGACTTCCCCCCCCCCCCCCCCCCTTTTTTTCCCCACTAGGGGGATGTCCTGCTGGGGGGGTCTGATCGCCGCCGGCTGCTTGCGCTTGCGGGGGGGGGGCTCTTCAAAGCCCCCCTCCGCAGCGCTTCCTGGCCTCCTTCCCCTTCCCTCCCTCTCCCTCCCCCTGTGAGCGGCGCAGGACGGATTTCCGTCCTGCGCCTGATGGGATAGGCTTTAGCCTATCAGATGCCGGTGATCCCCGGCCAATCAGAGGCCGGGGATTGCCGATCTCCTCTACGCAGCAGCGCCGTATACATGTAAACACCGGGGAAGGTCTTCCCCGTGTGTTTACATTTACCCTGCGAGCCGCCGATCGGAACTGACATGGAACGGCCGCTCATACGAGCGGCCGTTTCCATGGTATACACTTCAGGATTCAGGGGCGTGTATATACGTTTTGAGAATCCGGAAGTGGTTAAACAATGCACATTGCCTGGCTGTCCTGCTGATTCTCTGCCTCTTATACTGTTAGCCACAGCCCCTGAACAAGCATGCAGCAGATCAGGTACTCTGAAGTGTGACTGGATTAGCATCATGCTTGTTTCAGGTGTGATTCAGACACTACTGCAGCCAAAGAGAACAGCAGGACAGCCAGGCAACTGGTGTTGCTTAAAAGGAAACAAATATGGCCGCCTCCATTTCACCCTCAGTTCAGGTGTACTTTAAAATTGCTACTATTTTGCAGTTTTCATTTATAGATTATTTAGTCAGGCCTCTTTTCCATGGACGGTTGAGCTGTGTGCTCAGTGAGCAGTTGCCAGGCAGCAGTGAGCAGTTGCCAGGCAGCAGTGAGCAGTTGCCAGGCAGCAGTGAGCAGTTGCCAGGCAGCAGTGAGCAGTTGCCAGGCAGCAGTGAGCAGTTGCCAGGCAGCAGTGAGCAGTTGCCAGGCAGCAGTGAGCAGTTGCCAGGCAGCAGTGAGCAGTTGCCAGGCAGCAGTGAGCAGTTGCGAGAGTCTGAGAGGCATTTCGCTGCCTGTCAACAGTCTGTGGAAAAGAAGCCTTAAAGAGGAACTCCAGTGAAAATAATGTAATAAAAAGTGCTTCATTTTTACAATAATTATGTATAAATGATTTAATCAGTGTTTGCCCATTGTAAAATCTTTTAAATCCCTGATTTACATTCTGACATTTATCACATGGTGACATTTTACTGCTGGCAGGTGGTTAGTGATAGTAGATGCTGCTTGCTTTTTTGACAGTTGGAAACCACTGTAAACAGTAAAACAGCTGTTAATTCCCACAGTGCATTGAGGTTCACAGACAGGAAACTGCCAGGACCATGGTCCTCACAGTTTCCTGTGGGAGGGGTTTCACCACAATATTTGGCCATACAGCGCCCCCTGATGGTCTGTTTGTGAAAAGGAAAAGATTTCTTATGGGAAAGGGGGTATCCGCTACTGATTGGGATGAAGTTTAATTCTTTAATTCACGGTTTCTCTGTTTTGCCCATTGTAAAATCTTTCCTCTCCCTGACTTGCATTCTTAAAATTATCACAGCTGGTAATATCTTTTTCTGCTGGCAGGTGCATCACTGCAGAATGTGTGTTGTTGTAAGTGAATATAAATACCTGGACCCATATGCAATTCACTTTTTCTTCTGGGTTTTCCCCTTTGGCCTCGTTCACATTACAACACGCAGATGGCCGTGCGATCAGAACGCAACGCTTTGAACACATGTGATGTGAACATCAGACAGTGCAGTCTATGCACTTCTGATGTTCGTGCGCGTCTGTCTGCCGTACGCGTTGCCGAAATCAGCACGGCAATGCATGCAGTGTGAACGAGGCCTACGTGATATTTTCAAACTTGTCAATAAAATGCTTAAAATCAATTTGTCAGTACTTTTGCACCTACTTTTTGGTACTTTTCAGTTGCAAAGTGCTGTAAAGTTACTCGAAGTAAAATATGAAAAATGATCCCCAGGAGAAAACGTAAAGAGAACCTGTAACGAAAAAACGTTCCCTGGGGTGTACTCACCTCGGGAGGGGGAAGCCCCAGGGTCCCAATGAGGCTTCCCCCTCCCCTATAGCTGCAGGCAGTCCAGCGCTGGCTCCCCAGAAGTGTCCCGGAATTCTCCCTCGACAAGCCTGAGGAGCGCTGATTTATTTACCTCTCCTGGCTCCAGCGGGGGGCGCTGTTGCGGCTCTTTCAGCACGGAGATAGGCGGAAATAGCCGATCTCTGTTGGGTCCGCTCTACTACACAGGTGCAGGAGACTGGCGTCTATGCAGTAGAGCGGCCCGACAGCGATCGGCTATTTCCGTCTATCTCTGAGCGGAGAGCCAATACTGCGCCTGCGCTAGAGTCGGAGAGGTAAATATTTACATCCCTGCCGTTCCCGGAGGATTTTCACTGCCGCCGTGGGACGACGGGGGAAGCCTCAATAGGATCCGGAGGCTTCCCCCACCTGAGGGTAGTAGTCTTCCCCCCCCCCCCCCCCCCCAGGGGAGGTTTTCTTGGTTACAGGATTTCTTTAAAGGACTACTGTAGGGGGAAAAGAGTTGAACTTACCCGGGGCTTCTAACGGTCCTCCGCAGACGTCCTGTGCCCGCGCAGCCACTCAGCAATGCTCCGATCCCCGCCTTCCGTATTTTGCGACTTTAAAGTGGGAAAACCACTGCGCCTGTGTGGCGACGTCCTCGCTCCCGCTAACGTCACTGGGAGCATACTGTGCAGGCGCAGACCGTACTGGTCCAGTGCCGTACACTCCCGGTAACGTCAACAGGAGCAAGGACGCGGTCGCGCAAGCACAGTGGTTTTCCGCCATTTAAAAGTCGTAAATTCGGAGACGGGGACTGCAGCATCGGTGAGTGGCTTCGCGGGCACAGGACATCTGCGGGAGGACCATTAGAAGCCCTAGGTAAGTTCAACTCTTTTCCCCCCTACCCCCCTACAGTAGTCCTTTTGTCACCATAAAAATCAAATTTTAACAGCAACTGGTCTGAGTGTATTAAGTGATAAAGATGCTGCAAAATCCTGCATTCAAAACTTGCAAAACTTTTTCTGCTGTTATGATTTGGAGTGATCACATACTTTAGGAGCACTGGACCTTTAATAGCCATTGCCATTCAGTTGCATGCTGGGGGTTCTTTTTATTTATACTATATTCCTCCTGTTCCTTTTATTTCCCTGCCTAGCTGCTTATCAGAAACACCCTCTGATCACTTGTGTTTACAAGCAAGGCTGAGGTGACTCAGCGGTTGGAGGAGTAAATAAAAAGACAGTGCAGTTCCATGTATACACCTCAGTGGGAGTGTCTGAAGACTCCGGGAGGAGGGCAGCTAATGAATACACAATGAGCAAGAGAAGGGAGGGGAGAAACAAGAGTCAGGGAGGATATGATGTCAGCATTAGCTTGGCAAGATGGCCACTGCCTAGAATAGGATTTTCTGCTTTTCCGTTATAAAATTCACAGGGATAATTATGTGGATAGCACAATACATCTGTTATGTAAGTAGAACTAGTATTTATTTACTTATATATGTGTTTTTTTTTTCCAAGGTTAGCATGGAGGTCGTTTGTTCTTTAAGAGAAAAGTTAATATCATATGGGCGCTGGTCTCCCAGAGCTCTCTGGGGTAGAATGATGTGGCATCAAAGCATAGGCTGTGACATCACTTGGAGGGTGGTGTTATTACCAATATACATCAATATATAGATATTGGAAGTGTTTCAGTTGCTGAAACCAGGAAAATGACAGTAAAAGTGAGGATCCTGAGAAATGTTACATTCTACTATATGTCACTACAGAGCCTCTTTAGTGTGCAGGTGTGAAAGTCCTGGCCACAACAATTACCAAGGAAAGGGGCAGGGGGAATACTGGGCTGCAGGAAGGGGAGTGAATAATTGCTGCACTTGGGGGCCTGGAGGAGGTTTTTGTCTGCTTTCAAGGGACAGGAGGGCTTAATGGCTACAATACTGTACGCAGTGCAGTCATTAACCCCTCCTGAGCCCCAAGTGCATTAACTTTGCTGGGTAGACTTATACTTGAGTCAATAAAAAATCCAGCTTAAGAGGGTTGAATATTGGAGTTGACTTATACATGAGGTCGACTTGTATTCGAGTATATACGGGTACATTAGCAAGAGCTTTTTCTAATCACTAGCGCTTAGAAAAGGCTGCTAGTGGGTTTGAGCCCTAATGCTAGAATCTTACCTCCTCCAGGTCTGATCATCCTCCTTTTGCTGCAGCCACCCGCTCTCAAGGCCTAGAACCCACTAGAGCGTTTTTTTGAGCGTTAAGGGAGCGCTTTAAATCGCTAGCGATTTCCCTAAATGCTCTGCCAATGTATATAAATGTTAAATTCCACAGTAGCGATTGCGATTATCAAAATCGCAGGACATGCAGCATTTTGGGAATGTTTGCGCGTCAATGTAAATTATTAAAGCGCTGGCGTAATCGCTCATGAATCGCTACACATAGCGATTTGTGTGCGATTTTAAATTACTGCAAACTGTACCAAAAATTAAAATAATTAGAAATGACCAATCAGAATGAAAAACGTTAATTGCAAATCGCAATCACTGGCGAAAAGCTTACACCTTTTAAAATGCAGGATGCATCAGAATCCTGATAGTTGAGCATGGCAAGGCAAGAGGGATTGTGAGGGATTGTGTACACGCATCATCACCCCATGGCATTGGTAAAATTGGTCAATCTAAATTGTATGTGTGTGGGTGTCCTGACAGTACCCCTGATGCATTTTCCACAGCGCTTGCCAGAGAACGCTAAACAGTTTGTCACTAATTGGCCCTCGGGCTCATCATGCGAAGCAGGCTGATTTAATAGACACATTAAATCTAACAAAAAGTGACCAATAACAATAAGCTAAGTCGTTTTCTTTGAAAGTTAATTGTAAAAGGGGATCATTTCTCTGATTGGATGCATGGAGGCGACGGTGGATGGGATGGGTGCGTAGGTCTGTACGGCATTGCTCGATCGAGTTTCAAACAGATTTCTGAGGAAATGTGATTTAAGTGGTGTGAGGCGTTAAAACGATCACCGCTTCTCGACTGACTTCTGATTGGTGAGGAACGGATTGTTTGGAAATCACAGCTGGTACTCCAGTGATGAGAGTGAGGCACCACTTACACTTGCAAAACGCTAGCGCTTTTGCTATGGTTTTGCTCTGGCGATTTTTGGCGATTAACGCAAAAAAAATCGCCATTTACACTTGCCGATTTTTCGCGATCATGATTAGCGCTTCTATAGCACTAAACGCGATCGCGGGGAAATCGCCTGAAAATGGTGCAAGATACAAATTTGCATTTGGCGATTTGCGTTTTAATCGCCGGCGATTAACGCAAATCGCCCAAGTGAGAACGGGTCCATAGGGTGTTATGGCTCTAGCGCTTTAAGAAGCAATAGCGCTTGAGCGTTTTTGCCGGCAAAACTCTCAGATGTGAACGGGGTTTGATGGAATTTGACCTTTTATGGAAATTCGCGCACTTTAGGCCCCTTTTTGCGCTACACGGGATTAATTACATTGCGTTACCCTTTCTGCACACAGGGTAGCGCAACAGCAATAGAAAGTCTATGGGCCTAGCACACCACCCCATCGCGTTGCACTGAAAGTGCCGATTCGCTGCTGAGTCATCACAAAGTCAGCAGTGCGTTATCATCGCACCTCCGCCTCCGAAATAATGTAAGTCAGTGGGCAACACATACATGTTTAACACGTTGGCGGTGCGCATGCGCAGAAGGAGGGGAGTATGACCGGGACTTACTTCCTGCGGGGGTGGGGGGCGACGCTATGCTTATGACCCTTTCAGTGCACTCTGCTGCAGGGTCATATGAATGACGATTTGTGCGTTACGATGCAATCGGGGCGGAGCATCACTTTGGAAACCACTCCAGTAACATTGCATTATTGTCAGTACTAATGCGAATTCTCACTCTATATAATGAATATTGTGGGGGGGGGGGGGGGGGGGGGAAAGCAACTTTATTCACTGTTGTTTTTACTACAGGTCCTCATTATATCTGCATAAAAATATCAATGCTCTTCTCGTCCCTGGCTGCCAGTCAGAAGCCTCGATTCATTTTGGAAACCATTCTCTTGGAAGCTGATTGGTTGCTGGGGACGACACGGCTCGCGGTTATGCCTGTCAGGGCGATGTTGCAGCTGATTGGTTGCCAGGACCAACGATATTGCATGCTACACAAGAAAAAGGGATGTGTACTCTACCCAGCCAACACCTGACTTCTATACTGGCTGCCTCAAGTCAATTGACCAATTAAAATGGCAAAGGGTTTCCATATTGTATTCGCCTACTAGAGTATGCAGGATATAAAACTATCTCCCTGTTATTCCTGCAGGAGATGGCCCACGCAATATACATTGCATCTCAACAGGTGTGCTGCATGTAGGCTGCCCCTTGTACCCCCAAGAAATGAAGGGCAGCGCAGATACCCCCACAAGGCATCCACTGCCCGGGAGCACTGCAACTGCCCCTCAGGGAGGGGGGAGCGAGAGAACATGGCCGGTACACCCCCCCCCCTACAGGAACGGCCGACGTCCGGGGGGGGGGACCACCCATGCTGCCCCCCCAAAGGATAGATTCCCTACCTTTGCAATTTTTACTTACCTGTTGGTGCAAATTGCATGTCCTGGTAGCAAACACACCGATGGTGGGGCGAGTGGGTGAAGCAGACAAGCCCGCCAGGCACTTGCTGTTCATTGGTTGCCGGTACAATGTGGCTTACTGTTAGGCCAGTTAGGCCACATTGCTGCTGATTGGTTGCCGTGGGTGACGCGGCTGGCCGTTAGCCCTATCAGGGCGACATTGCTGCTAATTGGTTGCCGGGGGCGACGCGGATGGCCGTTAGGCCTATCTGGGCGACATTGCGGAGGATACAGTCTATTGCATTTCAGCTTTTCACAGGCCTTAGAGCCGCTCCTTCCTGAGAGCTGTTAGCAGATGGGCGGATTGGCGGCCCGCTGTGCAGCCGGTGGCTCTGGGATGGGGGATGCTGCTGCTTCTGTGTCATCCTCTCTGTTGTTCTCCAGAGGAGAGACATCTTACAGCAATTGTTGTGAGGAGACCCTGGAGCCCTTCGCTATATTCCACGCCTGGCATCCCGAGCAGGCACGGCCGCTTGTTATCTACACAGGCAGGAAGGACGCAGCGTCATGGAATGGCTAACAAAGGGAACCTGTCATCCCAAAAACTACTGCATAACCTCACAAGTGGTTCACACTGAGGGCCCATTCACACCTACGTTTTTAAGCGCTTTGTTTCCCTCTCCCGGCGCTCCACTGCGCACTGCATTTTTTAAAAAACGCTTTTCTTGAGCAGTTTTGTAATTCACTCCCTGACGCAAGTCAGGAAGTGAACTCTGACCCGGAAAAGAATAAATACGCAATTGCTGCACAAATCGATTTTGTGAGGGTTTTGCGTTTTTCCTATACCTTTTTATGATGGCAAAAACGCCCCAAAAATGGTACATGTAGCGCTTTGCTGATCGGATTGGAAACGAACCGCGCTGATATGAACCTTCTCATAGGGAATCATTGCACAAGTGTTTTTTGGGTGATTTTAAAAAGAAATTGCCTGCGCTTGAAAAAAGCAGAAAACACCCCTAGTATGAACGGGCTCTAAAGGTGGCCATACACTGGTCAATTGTTTTCTTCGATATCTGGCTGGTTTGATCATTTGAAGCTGCAGTGGCTGAATATAGTGTACTGGTTAAGGGCTCTGCATCTGACACAAGAGACCTGGGTTCAAATCTCGACTCTGCCTGTTCAGTAATCCAGCACCTACTAAGCAAATAATTCTTTGGGCAAGACTACCTAACACTGCTACTGCCTGCTGATTGCACTCTTGTGTCTGCCTCACAAGCGCTTTGATTCTGCCAAAAGAAAAGCGCTATACAAATCTATTGATCAGTGCCAGATGGAAGATTTTGTTCAATTGGCGGCGGGTCAGGGAGAGCATCGCTAGCAACTGAGATCACTTCCTGCTGCTACATGTGATCGTGACCAGCCAATCAGAGCCTTATCACCCTGAGCAAATGTCTCTAAAGGTGGCCACTAATGGTCCAATTTCTAGCGAAAAATCGATCGAGCGATCAAATTCTGATCGGAAGAAAAATCGTTCACTACACCATCAACGAACCAATCTTTGCTTCCTATCTATCACAACCAATCAAGAAAATCCAAATTTTGTTTTGACAAAAATCCATTTGGACAATTTTTTTTTATAATCGTTCATAATGGATTGTGTCCATCAACTGTGATTATTTTCAACCAATCCCGATCAGAATTTCTGATCGCTTGAATGATTTTTCGCTAGAAATCGGACAGTTAGTGGCCACCTTCAGTGATTTCGGCTACACACTAGTCAGTCGTGTAGCTATTTGGATATTGGGATACAGGGCTGTGGAGTCGGAGTCGTGGAGTCGGAGTCGTGGAGTCGGGCAATTTTGGGCAATTTTGGGTGCCTGGAGTCGGAGTCGGGAAAAAAATGCACCGACTCCGACTCCTAATGAATTTGTAACTGTAATTAAAATAGAAAATATGATAAAATGTTCTATTTCTCAGATAATAGTCATTAAAAATAATGTATATATACAGTAATAGCTGTGCTTAGTCCACAAAAATGAAATAAACCAATCAAAATTAGTTACTTGTGCTGCTTCAATAAAGCAGTCCCCTTATTTTTAAGGTCAGATATACATATCTGATTGTGACTGTATATATGATGTGTACACAGGAATCTCTTATATATACTAAATAACATCTATGCTGTAAGAATAAAGCCTGATGTGTAGCTATGTGACTAATAGAGATGGTCAACGAGATGGAAATAATTCTGCATTGATGCTGATTTATGCAAATGTATGCACTCCCTTTGCTGATGAAATAAAATAATTTGATATGTTATTAAAATTTGGTTTGGTGACTACAAATTAAAGGGTAACTGAGACGGATGAAAAGTAAAGTTTTATACATACCTGGGGCTTCCTCCAGCCCCCTTCAGGCTAATCAGTCCCTCACTGTCCTCCACCACCCGGATCTTCTGCTATGAGTCCTGGTAATTCAGCCAGTCAGCGCTGTCTGGCCGCATGCCGCTCCCACAGCCAGGTACATTCTGCACCTGCGCAATAGTGCTGCACAGGTGTAGTACGCTCACGGCGGAGTGTGTTCATGCGCACTACGCTTGACTGACTCAAGTACCTGGACTCATAGCAGAAGATCCAGGTGGTGGAGGAGGACAACGAGGGACTGATTATCCTGAAGGCGGCTGGAGGAAGCCCCAGGTATGTATAAAACTTTAATTTCATCTGTCTCAGGTTTACTTTGTTACACAGTAGTACTATACTCTACATATGCACTCCCCACAGAGCTGCAGGGAATCCACTGAGAATGCTGTGCACATTGAACACAGAGGTGTTGTCTGTTTACAATCTCCTCATTCCCCTGCAGAGTACCTGCACATCATTCTTACATGTACCCACACTTACATTGCCTAGGGCCTGATAGATGTTCTTTGTTCCGGTTTGTACCTTTTACAAGTACTCTTACCAAGGGCTAGTTTAGTCTAAAGGGAATAAATATAGTAGTCTACATATCCTTCTCACTTCAGTTGTCTTGTAAAATTCCTAAGCGTTGGCAGTTAAGAGACGAATTTCATGTTACATACTTTTAATCAACAAAATTGTAATATGCAAATTAGAGGAGTCGGAGTCGGTGGAATCCTAAACTGAGGAGTCGGAGTCGGTGGATTTTTGGACCGACTCCACAGCCCTGTTGGGATAGCCGGCCCATTGCTGTTTCTAATCTTATCTTGTGAGTTACAGCGGATAAGGAAGGATAAACTACTGTACACAGACACCATGCTTTGCTTTCTCTCAGGAACACACACTGTTCCCATTTTTTTTCTCTGCTCTTTGAGTAAACTTTATTTAACACTACCTGGTTAGACAACATTGTCACATGACTCTAGATCAGTGGATAAGCTGTATAAGGGCATATGAATCCCCCATATCCCAAGTCCTTTTGACCCTGATCAGTACGAGGTATGGTACAGTGTGAGGTAATAGGCTGACCATTCCCCGAGCAGGATGTGTTACGTATAATAAAAGCCTGTTTTATATATAACCTTGTGTCCCCTGTACTCTCCTCACTCCTTGAGGAAACCCCCTTCTCCCACTTAATGTACAGTAAATATTAATAGATTTCTATAGGGCATTGAGATGGCCTTCATATTTTGGGTCAAGAGCAGGTGATGGAGAAGAGAACGCACGGCCTTACCCTACATTTACAAGGTTATCCAGCTCTCTTCTGATTGGAGGAGATAGCTGGGCCACCTTCTGTGATGTGCGCTGGGAATAGCGAGTCCTTTCTTCCACGCTGTCTGCGTTAAAGTCTGTCTGTGTGACCAGATAAAAGCTTGTAGCGGTAGAGGACGTTTGGAGGTCACAAGTGTGTAAATTGAAGGAAACCATTGCATTGTTAAAGTGATGATACATACCGTGTACATTAGTCGATCTGACAACAGATGCACCATTAGATAGATCCCTCCCTGAGCGAATCTCCATCTTTATATAGATCCTTTACAGGGAGTGCTTTTGTGAAGAATAAGGCTGCTTTCACAGTAAGACGTTACAGGCGCACGTTAGAGCAGCCTGTAACGCACCCCACCGCACAGCAATGAAAAATCAATGGGTTGTTCACAGTGCCCATATTGCGTTACACAGTAACGCTGCACGTTCTTTTGAAGTGCAGCATAATGTGCGTTCTAGCGGCTTAAGCCGCGTTAGACTGTTTGCACATGCTGAGTATTTTTTTTTTTTTTATTTTATGGGCGGAGAGGAGAGTCCGCTACGTAGCCAGGCACATGGCTACTTTATATTCACTTCACTTGCAGCGTTTACTTCCTGGAGTGGCCGCTGATTGGCTGGCGGGACCACGTGATGCGGAGAGCTCCGCTCACGTGGTCTCCGCAGCTCATCCGACAGAGCAGGCGCACCAAGAGCTGCTTTTAACGCGGCTCTTGGCAGCGTCCTGCTCCAACACCACCAGGCGTTGCATTAGGGGCACGTTATGCGACCTATAACGTCCCCTAAACGCAACGTGTTGGTGAGAAAGCAGCCTCAATGAAATACTGAGAATCCCCCATGAAGGGATGGACCAGTCCAAAATGGTCAGTTCCCTCAGATTTCTACTAACAACATAGGAGAAAAGTAATTTATGGCTCATTTTACTCTGCATTCTTCGTATTTGCATGGGTTTACATGTATTAAATTTTACAATTTTTTTTTTTTGCAATAGTGGTTTTTAAAGAGAACCCAAGGTGAGAAGGATAGGGAGGCTGCCATATTCATTTCCTTTTAAACAATGCCCATTGCCTGGCAGGCTTCCTGATCCTGTGTCTCTAATACTTCTAGCCGTAAAACCAACATGCAGCAGACTCTGACTCAGGTGTTTGACGTCACACTGACATTCCTGCTGAGTATACAGCTCCCACACAGAGGTACTATAACCTTTTGAACTTTTGGTCACTATCTTCATATCAGGAATGTATGCGCAGATGCACAGAGGCTCATTACTGCAGGTGTTACTCATCTGGAGGTGCAATGCTTCATGCTCTGTGCAACTAATCACTTATGCAGGAATATGATAGTTGCTGGACTGATACAAATGTAAAACGAAAAGGCAGCCATACATTGGTTGATTGCCACCAGATCGACCAGCAGATAGATCCCTCTGTGATCGAATCTGATCAAAGAGGGATCTATTGGCTGCCTACACTGCAAACAGATTTTGAATCGATTTCACTATGAAACCGATCCACAATCTGTGGAGCTGCTGCCGCTGCCTCCTCCCCCTGCATACATTACCTGATCCGGCCGGCGCGAGTCCCCCGGTCTCCGCTGTCTCTTCTCTGCTCTGGGCTTCAGCTTCACTTTACTTCCTGTCGGGGGAAGTTTAAACAGTAGAGGGCGCTCTACTGTTTAAACGTCCCCCGACAGGAAGTAAGTGAAGCTAGCCGGAGCCCAGCGTGGAGAAGGGACCACAGGGACACGCGCCGGCCGGATCAGGTAATGTATTGCCACTAGCGTTGGTCGTCGGAGGTTCGAACGCCGCTATCGACGCACTCCCGACCAGCCGGCGATCAAGCAAAATTTTCCGCGTGGACAGATCAACGGGATTGATAGATTTCAGATGGAAATCGGTCAGCGTGTGCGCATCGATTTCACAGCAGCTTCGATCACCGTGATCGAATCTGCTGTGTATCGGCGGGAAATCAAGTAAGTGTATGGGCACCTTAAGAGTGTTGAATCTGTGGCAGAATGATTCACTGTGGGGCGTATGTCTTGTTGTGAGGATTGTTTTGGGCTGCAAGACTCTGATGCATGCTTGTATCGTTAGTTGATTCCCGCCGTGTGACTTTGATCTTTTGTTTCCTCTTGTAGGAACCGCCTCTTCCTGTATATCCACCCGTGGCAATGACCGCAGTCTGACGTTCCTATAACCCTCATTATAATAACAGCGGTTACTTCTGCCTCCTCTGCACCCCATCCAAGGCAGGATCCAGGGAAGCTCCGTGTGTACAACGAGGTAGGCTGTCTTATTTGTGACCGCATCTGTCTCATGTGGGCGGTACTTCTAGAGACTCGAAGAGGAACTGTAGTGAAAATAACAATGTTCTGTTAAATAAAATTGCTCCCCCCCCCCCCCCCCCAATATTAATTTATATACTATTTAGTCAGTGTTTACCCATTGTAAAATGTTTCCTTTCCCTGATTTACATTCTGAAATGGATCACTGGTGGTGGTGACATCTTTAATGCTGTCAGGTGATCTCTGAGGAATGTTTGTTTTTGAGAGTTCTATGCGCAGATGGAGATGTTGCTTGCTTGGCAACTGGCAAAAGCCGTTATTTCCTACAATGCAACTAGGTTCACAGACAGCAAACTGTTAGGACCATGGTCGTGACATCACACTGTCACTGTATGCAGGAGTTCCTCTTAAAATGACCACTATTGTCAAAAAGTAGGCAGTTAAAATCTGACAGAACTGACAGGTTTTGGGTCAGTCCATCTCCTTATGGGGGATTCTCAGGGTCTTCTTTGTTTTCAACAGCATTTCCTGAATAGCAATTGCAAAGTCTAACTGATAAAATAGTGTGCAAGTGATTAGGGAGGCTGGCTGGTATCTTACTAATATGGCAGTTAAACTGCTGTTCAGGAAATGCTGTTGAAAACAAAGGAATAGATTGTGAGCCCCTCTGAGAGACAGTTATGTGACAAGACAATAAACTCTGTACAGCGCTGCGTAATATGTCGGCGCTATATAAATACTTGAATGAATAAATAAAGGAAACCTTGAGAATCCACCATGAGGAGATGGACTGACCCAAAACCTGTCAGTTCTGTCAGATTTTAACTGCCTACTTTTTTTTTCACGATAGTGGTCCTTTAATACAGAGAATGCTCTGTAGAGTCTGTTACTGATGATATAGACTGCTGGATGAGTGAGCTCCTCTCCTATCTGTAATCAGTAACTGCTTTATTTTCTGTTAGGTCATCCATTCTCCCTATTGTTCTATCAAGTGCAGAGCGATCTGTCAGTCTCCGGCTATCTGTACGCTCAACGCGGGCTTTGTCTGCTCGTAATATCCGTACGCCGCTTCCGTGTCAGCGAAAGATAACAGCTGCAATTTGTAATCTCTTCCGGCTGCTGGAGTCAATAAAAACTACAGCGGTGTGATAACCCGAACGGGAGGATTTATTGCGGGAGGCTGGGTGTATGCAGAGAGGCGAAACCTCTGCCTGATCAGACAGCTTGTGTCTGTTGTGAGCACATGTGGGGGGAAAGGGGGGGAAGCTTTAACTGTGATTAGGATGTACAGCTCACAGTATGCAGCGTTCTGGTGCTACATTACTTGCACCTGCCTCTTGCTACCACTAGAGGGCTCAGTTGGAAGACAGAAGACAGCCTCTGCACTGGGCTCAAGGTGTAGCCTGCATTTTTTTTTTCTTCACCAGCGATCAGCAAAGCGCTGTGTATAATGTATCCCTGTGGGGCCATTCTAACTGCAGCACTTCTTTTGCTTAAAGTACTCCTGAACCACTTTATTATAAACATACTTTTAATGTTGTATGTGTGGTTCTGTGGCATACACAGCACCATCTTACCTCTCCAGTGCCCCCCACTCTGCTCAGTTGAAATATTCTACTAAGCAAAACGTCAGAGATGAGCGGGGAGGAAGTGTCAGCGCCTCCTCCTCTCTGCCTCTTTAGTTCCGCCCACTCCACTCGCTGCTAATGGTTCCTATATGCTGTTACAGTACACAGTGCGCTGGCAAGCTGTTCTGTGTGCGGTGTTGTGGTAATTAAGGACGGAATGATAATGTACCTATACAGCTATCAGTACGCTATCATTCAGCACTCAATTACCACAAGACCGCACACAGTACAGCTCCCCAGCGCACTGTGTGCTATAACAGCATATGGGAACCATTAGCAGCGAGTGGAGGGGCGGAACTAAGGACAGGCAAAGAAGAGGAAGTATTGACACTTCCTCCCCGCTCATCATCAGCGTTCTGCTTAGTAGAATAATTAACTACTAGACGCCGATGACCGTGGCGGTAGCACCAGGACCGCCTAATGGCAATTGGCGTTAAGTCCTGGGGCAGAGTTTTTCAGGAGATCGCGCGCCGATGCGCACGCATCTCCGCTTAAATGACGGAGCTCCGCTCCGGCATCAGTTTCCCGGCGGCGATCGCCGCTAGGAGACTGTTAGACGTCCAATAACACTGTACAGCGCTGCGATTTAAGGCAGCGCTGTACTGGGGACAGCCGTGTGACACGGTTGTCCCCCTGGGGGAGACGGGAGTGATCCGCTGTCATAGGCGGGTGGCGGGAGGGAGGGTTATTTAAAATAATAATAGGTTTATTTATTGGAAGAAAAAAGCAATAAATATGTATTTAAAAAAAAACCAAAAACCCTCCTGGGAGTGATTACAGCACACCAACAGAAAGCTCTGTTGGTGGGCAGAAAAGGGGGTGGGGTCACTTGTGTGCTGAGTTGTACGGCCTGCAGCGAGGTCTTAAAGCTGCAGTGGCCTATATTGTGAAAAAATGGCCTGGTCACTATGGGGGTGTAAGCCTGTGGTCATCGAGGTTCAACTGAGCAGAGTGGGGGGCACAGGGGGTGCTGGAGAGGTAGGATGGTGCTGTGACGTAGGTCAGAGCACCACACATACAACATTAAGTATGTTTATAATAAAGCAGTTCAGGGGTTACTGTACATCGCTTCATGTAGCATTTCGGCGTGATCACCACTATTCTCGGTTTCCCCAATGAGAAAGCAAAGCACAACTGCAATACTTTTGATGCAAAATCACTTTCTCTAGCACTTGGTCAAATATTTGCTGAGCAAGAGCCAGGCCAATTTTAGGGGCGTGGGAGGTAACTGAGTGGCTAGCGCAGGGGTCAGGAGATTTTTTGGCTGAGAGAGCCATAAACGCCACATATTGTAAAATGTAATTCCGTGAGAGCCATACAATGTGTTTCAAACTGGAACAGTGCGCATGCACAGCAGCGGGCTGTCCCAGTTGCCATGGTGATGTGTATACAGTTGATCCACCGGGCAGCGGAAGTGTCAGACGCGTCTTCAGCTTCTTTTGGGTTTCAGCAATTTCCCTGAGAGCCAGACAGGAGAAATACCAACTAACAGCTTGTACAATTAGCTAGCTGACTTGGGGGTTGATTCACTTTGTAGGATGAGGAGATCCCAGCACTTTGGCTCAATAGGCTGCCTGTCAAGTGACAGGCAGCCTATTGGGCCAATCAAAGTTCGGGGATCTCATCATACAAAGTCACTGAACCTGACAGGATCCAGGGTGGGACAATTGGAGCGGCCATTAGTTTTGGGTGGAGCACCAGTAAGTTAGTAGTGCACGCTACAGCAGCTGCTACTTTGAAAATGTTACTTGCGCTGCCACACTGAGCTATGCTGCTTGAGCAGTGTAGCTTAGTGAATCAACCCCTACTGATTTGTCTGCCAGCCAGATGCAGCCATCAACAGAGCCACATCTGGCTCCCGAGCTATAGGTTCCCTACCCCTGGGCTAGAGGAAGCCAATGCAGAAATTAGAACATACCAACTTCATACAAAGTCCTGGCTGGGGTCTGACCCAGGAACCCAGCACTGCAAGCAGGGCCAGTTTAAGCAACAATGGGGCCCCAGGGCAAAATAAACCTGGGGGCCCCCCCAACATATACCCCGGAACAAAAATCGGCATTAGGGGACCTTATTTGCAGCTGGTATAGTCAGGGTGTGAAGTCCCAATCGGTCGGAGCTCCACATTCTGGCTATCCCAGCCTGCATGGGGGACAAGGGGTTAAAAAGTTTCAGGAGGGGGTCCCCACATAATTTTTTTTTTAAGCTAAATTCCCACACTCTAAACATAAAAAAAATTGGGAAAATTGAAAAAAATGCCAGGGATCTTCATACAGCCATATTGCGGCTGTATAGCGATTCCTGGCCAAAGCGCTGCGGCTGCATATAGACCCCCTGGGAAGCCCGCCAGGAAATTTATTGCGCTTTCGTTTGATACATGTAAAATTACACTACCGTTAGGTACTAAAAGTGACATTTACCGCATTTAAAAGTATACTTTTCTCCTTCGAAACTTTAAAATCGATTTTCTCAAAAACTATAAGGTCTTTTTGAAAAATTGTTTTTTTCCTCTTATTCCTAATGACCTCCTTAACATATCCTGAAAATTTAGGGTTTCTAGCATTTAAGGTGGATTTGCTATTAACCATTAAAGTCGGCAGGTTTTTAAATGTGTATTTTTTTCCTTTGAAACTTTAAAATCGATTTTCTCAAAAACTATAAGGCCGATTTTGAAAAAATTTTTTTTTCCTCTTGTAGCCACTGGGGGCCCCTACAAGCTCTGGGGCCCTGGGGCAGCTGCCTCCTTTGCTTCTATGGTAGCGCCGGCCCTGACTGCAAGGTGAGCGTGCCATCCACTACGCCACCATGCTGACCGTTATATTATTAGGACTGCTGGGGTGTGTTGTTATCCCGGCCACACCCACCCATTAATAGTGTTTTTTGTTTTGTTTTTTTCCAAAGATTTTAATTTTTTATTACATTTTTGGTAATACTTACACTTTAAAATGAACCTGTACAGTTCAGAAGGGAAACATAGAGAAATGCACCCTGTATGTATTTAGAGTTTAACCTGTCTAATCCCCCTCATCTGTGACCAATCACAAGAGAAAGGAATTGGTAAGCACAGGATGGTAACATTATATCTGCTTCCATGAAAGCAGGAAGTAGACACACTGCAGATTTATTGCAGGATTTGTATCGGCTGTAACAAATGTTTTTCTTTAAAGGTTATTATGCTGTTGCTAATCTTTTTAGAGCAGAGAGGAAGTTCTGAGTTCAGGTCCAAATCTGACAAAAGAATTTCAGATTTAGATAATTGAAAGACCAGATCAGCAGTCTGATGTGTATTGTTTCCCGTTCAACCTGAGGAGGAAGTTTTGTTATCTTTCAGTAGGGGGCTCTGTGCCTCCTGTCTGGCCTTTCTGCCAGGGAATATTGAGGTGCTGCCCCCTGCCACTAACAGTAGGGGACACTGTGCCTCCTGTCTGCCCTTTTTGGCGAAGTACGGTGAGGTGCTGCCCCCTGTGGCTGGAAGGAGCGGCTGGACTTCTCCTATTTTGCTGTGTTGGAGGCACCTGTAATTTCTCCTTTTCCCATTTCGCTGAACAATAAGCTGTTATTTAATCACTATGTCTGAGTGGCCACTTCTCCACTGCAAACTATCACTGTCTGGTTTATGCCGGGTTGCTTGGCAACGGCTGGGAATTGGGTCTAAAGGTTTTTTATTTTTTTCCTTCCTAATTGAAAGCTTTTCAGTGTTTTTTCGAAGTACCCTTAATAGGCAGGTTTAAAGGGAAAGTTGCTTTCAGGCTTTTTATAGTGCTCAAAATTGCAGCAACAGTTTCCAGTATATGTATAAACACAGGAGGAAGTAACTGGGTGTGAGAGGAGAACACAGTAGGAAGTGACTGGAGGTGAGAGGATGACACAGGAGGAAGTGACTGGAGGTGAGAGGATGACACGGGGAGGTGACTGGGGGTGTGGGGAGGACACAGTAGGAAGTGACTGGGGGTGTGAGGAGGACACAGGAGGAAGGGACTGGGGGTGTGAGGAGGACACAGGAGGAAGGGACTGGGGGTGTGAGGAGGACACAGGAGGAAGTGACTGGGCCTGTGAGGAGGACACAGGAGGAAGTGACTGGAGGTGTGAGGAGGACACAGGAGGAAGTGACTGGGGGTGTGAGGAGGACACAGGAGGAAGTGACTGGGGGTGTGAGGAGGACACAGGAGGAAGTGACTGGGGGTGTGAGAGGAGAACACAGTAGGAAGTGACTGGAGGTGAGAGGATGACACAGGAGGAAGTGACTGGAGGTGAGAGGATGACACGGGGAGGTGACTGGGGGTGTGGGGAGGACACAGGAGGAAGTGACTGGGGGTGTGAGGAGGACACAGGAGGAAGTGACTGGGGGTGTGAGGAGGACACAGGAGGAAGTGACTGGGGGTGTGAGGAGGACACAGGAGGAAGTGACTGGGGCAGTGAGGAGGACACAGGAGGAAGTGACTGGGGCTGTGAGGAGGACACAGGAGGAAGTGACTGGGGCTGTGAGGAGGACACAGGAGGAAGTGACTGGGGCTTCGAGGAGGACTGTGACGCCGGGCGACGCCCAGTCGTCCGAGGATTCGCGGCCGATTGTCCGATCGCAACCGTGATCGGAAAACTGACATTCTTTATTTTTAAAATAGAAGTTTTTCCTTCCTGCCTTCCCCCCCCTTTTGCCATGAGGGCTGAATGGGCCTGCGTTAGCATATGGCTAAAGCAACCTGGTTTAGCAAGAAATCCTGTTAAGGCTCCCGGAAAAGCTCTGGTGACACTAATGTGCTAATTGGGCAGAGCTGAAATACCAACAGAGTCTATTCAACAGGGGAAGCTAGCACAGCATGAGGTCTATTGACACCTACATTCCTCCCAGTCTTGACGGCACCGACTAGACTGAGTATGGAATGCATGGTGTTGATAACTTTGTCACATTTTGCAAATACCATCCATGGGAGGAATATGAAAATTACATAATTTTGTTTCCCTAATTCTGTAGAATATGGTGATACTAGACATAGCCAGGTAACCCGAGCAGGGGCTGAGATATGAATAATGGGGTCCCCGTGCGCCCCAAATATTGCAAGTTTGATGTCCTATGAACGTGTATTCTCAGCCCAATCTGAATATGAAATCGGTTTGCATGTGCGACAAAACCCCGGCGGGGTATGAAATTGGACATATTTTGTGGATGGCTGGAAGTTCCTCCCCTGAGAACTCACTGCCTGACACGCCCCTGGGCTGAGCTTGAGACTCCGCCCAGAAATGTCAGTGCTCAAAACTGATTGCATGAGGACCCCAGCCGATTCCCCCACTTTCCATCATACCGAAAAGACTGCCACTGCTTGGGGAAATAGCAGTGGCCATCTTGCAGGCGGAGCAACGGCCATGTGGTTCGGCCATATTGCGAACTAACTGCAACAAAGGAACTTTGTCTTTTCCCGAACGGACTTTCCACAGAATCATAAGTATTCGTTCTTTTTATCCCTTTTTCTTTTATGTACTGCGTTATCACTGTCTCTCATCGTTTAATTGTTCACGATTGTCTGTATATATTAATTATTTATATTGTAACAAATAAAGGCTTTTTAAAAGGTCTTTACCTCTCAGTAAAACCTTCTATTCAGTATACACAGACGAGACCTAAACTTCCGAAGGGACGCTACTGTTTTGATAGATAGATAGGAATTGCACAGTTTTAACCGGTTGTTTGTTTCACAGGTCTATAGCCAGTTAGCAGTTTTCTCTGGGCTGATAGAAAACAGAGATGGTGGCAAATCTACCCCTGGGTTGGAGTAAAAGTGTATTTTCGTAACCTCACAGGCTCCCTACTGCGTCGTGACGCTCAAACTCCGCCAATTCTGCGCAGATTGCGTCCATAGCTCTCAATCTGTGTGCTAGAATCGGATCGGACGGTTTTGCGTGTTCACGGCCAGTGGGGCTCTTGTGACAGTGGTCGGCAGCGTTTGGGATCTGTGTGTGCTGATAGTATCTCAGGTAGGGCTATCGAATTAGCCCTATCGAGAAACGAACTAATTCGTTGGTAGTGACTGAGTGCAATATATTTTTCATATATACAGAGAGACTGTGTAACCAGTACCCCTCCCCTAAGTTTTCTTTTATTTGGCATGGAAATGTCCGGGAATTACAAGGTCATGGTCCTATCCGACCTGCAGAGTCTGTGCGAGGCGAGAGGCATGGACATCCGCGGCAAGAAACAGCAGGACCTGATAACGGACTTGTACCGATGGGATAGCCAGAATCTGCGGACGCTGGAGGTGTCCACTGTGGAGGACACCGGCTCATCTAACGCAAGTCGAGGGGAACCAGAGACTGAAGATCCTGTGCGTACCGAGGTTGAGCAACCCGCGGGCAATGCGGCAACAGATACGCAGGAGGCTGTCAGTGTGATCCCCGACCCCAGAACCCCTGAAAGTACTCGCCTGGAACCGGCCAGTACTGGACTGTCCAGTTATGTTGATCCAGTAATGCAGCAGGCATTGCAAAAGCTGATGGAAACTGATGTGGACAAGTACCTGCAGTACATGGCGGAGCAAAAGCGAGAGGAACGCCAATCTGCAGAGGCGCGGGAGAGACGACAGCATGAGCTGAACATGGCGAAAGTGCAGCAAGCCAGCCGGAGTTCAACGCCCAGCCTCCCTGCTGAAGGGACTGCCGCTCCAGTAAGTGCAAAATTTAAATTTGCTATTATCGAAAAAGACACTGACATTGACTTGTTTTTGAGGTCTTTTGAAAAGGCCTGCCGTCAGTATCGTCTGTCCCAAGACCAGTGGGCCAGACATCTGACACCCTTGCTGCGCTACAAAGCGCTTGATGCTTTCTCAGAGCTGCCTGTGGAAAAGGACAATGATTATACCGCTATAAAGGAGGCTATAATCACTAAGTACCAGCTGACGCCAGAAGCCTACCGGAAAAGGTTCAGGTCCTGGCAGAAAAAATCTACTGATTCTTATCAAGATGTGGTCAGCAGTCTGCTCACCACACTCCGCCAGTGGACGCTAGGCCTCACTAAAGGGTCTTACGGTGTCCTGGAGGACTTAATCGTCCTGGAGCAGTTTCTGAACATTTGCCCGGCTGATGTACGCCAGTTTGTGCTGGAGCGCCGACCGGCGTCAGCGACGGTCGCTGCAGACCTCGCTGAGACCTTTGCAACGACCAGGGTGCCGGAGACCCGCAGGACTGCCCCATCTAGCTGGAGAGGAGGTCAGTCCCACAATTTTGCAGACTCTCCTACCTCTGTGAGCCGTGCGCCCCAGAGGCCCTCCAGCGCAGCTGCTGCGTCCAGGCCTGCAGCAACAGAGGGCATCACCTGTCACTTTTGCCGCAAGCCCGGACACATGAAGTTTAACTGCCCGGAGCGGAGGCAGACAGCGCCAGCTCCTGCACCACCTACACCTCGCCCACGGCAACTGCCGCCAGCCAGCGCACCCCAGCCGGGAGCACCCAACAACGTCATGTTCGCAGGTGGGAGAGGGATCCACTCCGCTACGAGCAACCACCAGCTGGTTACAGTGAACGACCAGCTTGTTACCGGTTTCCGCGACACTGGAGCGGATGTCACCCTGGTGCGTGCGCACCTGGTCCCGACGGAAAATATCCTCCCTGACAAATACCTTACCCTCACTGGAGTGGGGGGCACTCTTTCTCGCATTCCCCAGGCTCGGGTGTCCATCGATTGGGGGGTGGGGGTTCAAGAGAAGGTTGTTGGGGTCCTGGACCAACTGCCGGTCCCAGTTTTGTTGGGGACCGACCTGGGCAAGCTTGTGTCCTATTATGAACCTGCCCCAAGCCCCTCAGACTGCCAGGAGGGAGACGGACTCTCCGCCCACACTAAGGTACTTTGCACCGAGGGGCAAGAACAGGGGGGAGGTGGGTTGAATGTGCCCAGTCCAGGGGTACCGAGTCCAATAGTACCTGTGTCACAGGTACCTGTGTTTGATATACCGATTGTTTGTGATGAAAATGTTGTTGTACCTGTCACTGTAATTCATGCATGCAGCCAGGATGTGAGTAATGCCAGTATGTGCCAGTCTGAAGGTGTACCTGTACTGGCAGTAACACGCAGCCGCGCTGCTCAGAACCTGGGCTCAGAGCAGGTGGAAGAGGTTCCGGCCTCCTCCCCCTCCTCTGACCACAGGGATGGTAGCCTTCAGCCACTAACTGCATATGCCACGGGCCAGCTGGCTGAGAGCGAGAGTGCTGCATTTGTGCAAGCACTCCAGACTGACCCTAGCCTCGAGGCACCTGACGCGAGGCAAAAGTCGGCCTTCATCACCCCTTTCGGCCTCTTCGAGTTCACGATGATGCCCTTTGGGATGAAGAACGCCCCCGCCACGTTTCAGCGGGCCGTGAACGACCTGCTAGAGGGAATGCAAGGGTTCGCTGTAGCGTATCTGGATGACATTGCGGTGTTCAGCCCCACCTGGGAAGAACACCTCAAACACCTGTCCCAGGTACTAGAGAGGCTGGCCATGGCCAATCTGACGGTTAAACCGAGTAAGTGTCAGATTGGCATGACCGAGGTGCAGTACTTAGGTCACCGGGTGGGGGGTAACACCCTGAAACCTGACACGGGAAAGGTGGACGCCATCCTGGCATGGCCTCGACCTATCACGAAAAAGCAGGTCCAGGCGTTCCTGGGGACCGCCGGCTACTATAGGAAATTTGTTCCCGCCTATAGTACACTGGCGAAGCCCCTGACCGATGCCACTAGCAAGAAGCACCCCAAGGTTGTTAGCTGGACCCCCGCTTGCGAGAATGCCTTCCAGGCCTTGAAGCAGGCCCTCGCAAGCGCCCCTGTGCTTCAGGCCCCAGACTTCAGTCGTCGGTTTGTGGTGCAAACCGATGCCTCTGACTACGGTCTCGGCGCAGTCCTCAGCCAGGTGGATGGAAAGGGGGATGAACACCCTATCCTCTACCTGAGCCGGAAGCTCCTGCCCCGAGAGGTAGCCTACTCCACAACTGAAAAGGAGTGCCTGGCGATCGTGTGGGCCCTACAGAAACTGCAGTCGTATCTGTACGGCCGCTCCTTCACGATCGTCACTGCTCACAATCCCCTGAGTTGGCTAAACCGTACTGCTGGAACCAACGGCAAGCTCCTACGGTGGAGCCTGTCATTGCAGCAGTACGACTTTACGATCCAACACAAAGCAGGCAGCCGACACCAAAACGCTGATGGGCTGTCGCGGTGTCAGGGGGAACCCGACCCAACAGCGCCAATAGCTGCTACGGAAGGCGTCCTGTTGACACCTCCCTGAGCAGAGCTCGGGAAGGGGGAGGTGTGACGCCGGGCGACGCCCAGTCGTCCGAGGATTCGCGGCCGATTGTCCGATCGCAACCGTGATCGGAAAACTGACATTCTTTATTTTTAAAATAGAAGTTTTTCCTTCCTGCCTTCCCCCCCCTTTTGCCATGAGGGCTGAATGGGCCTGCGTTAGCATATGGCTAAAGCAACCTGGTTTAGCAAGAAATCCTGTTAAGGCTCCCGGAAAAGCTCTGGTGACACTAATGTGCTAATTGGGCAGAGCTGAAATACCAACAGAGTCTATTCAACAGGGGAAGCTAGCACAGCATGAGGTCTATTGACACCTACATTCCTCCCAGTCTTGACGGCACCGACTAGACTGAGTATGGAATGCATGGTGTTGATAACTTTGTCACATTTTGCAAATACCATCCATGGGAGGAATATGAAAATTACATAATTTTGTTTCCCTAATTCTGTAGAATATGGTGATACTAGACATAGCCAGGTAACCCGAGCAGGGGCTGAGATATGAATAATGGGGTCCCCGTGCGCCCCAAATATTGCAAGTTTGATGTCCTATGAACGTGTATTCTCAGCCCAATCTGAATATGAAATCGGTTTGCATGTGCGACAAAACCCCGGCGGGGTATGAAATTGGACATATTTTGTGGATGGCTGGAAGTTCCTCCCCTGAGAACTCACTGCCTGACACGCCCCTGGGCTGAGCTTGAGACTCCGCCCAGAAATGTCAGTGCTCAAAACTGATTGCATGAGGACCCCAGCCGATTCCCCCACTTTCCATCATACCGAAAAGACTGCCACTGCTTGGGGAAATAGCAGTGGCCATCTTGCAGGCGGAGCAACGGCCATGTGGTTCGGCCATATTGCGAACTAACTGCAACAAAGGAACTTTGTCTTTTCCCGAACGGACTTTCCACAGAATCATAAGTATTCGTTCTTTTTATCCCTTTTTCTTTTATGTACTGCGTTATCACTGTCTCTCATCGTTTAATTGTTCACGATTGTCTGTATATATTAATTATTTATATTGTAACAAATAAAGGCTTTTTAAAAGGTCTTTACCTCTCAGTAAAACCTTCTATTCAGTATACACAGACGAGACCTAAACTTCCGAAGGGACGCTACTGTTTTGATAGATAGATAGGAATTGCACAGTTTTAACCGGTTGTTTGTTTCACAGGTCTATAGCCAGTTAGCAGTTTTCTCTGGGCTGATAGAAAACAGAGATGGTGGCAAATCTACCCCTGGGTTGGAGTAAAAGTGTATTTTCGTAACCTCACAGGCTCCCTACTGCGTCGTGACGCTCAAACTCCGCCAATTCTACGCAGATTGCGTCCATAGCTCTCAATCTGTGTGCTAGAATCGGATCGGACGGTTTTGCGTGTTCACGGCCAGTGGGGCTCTTGTGACAAGGACACAGGAGGAAGTGACTGGGGCTGTGAGGAGGACACAGAAGGGAAGTGACTGGGGGTGTGAGGAGAACACAGGAGGAAGTGACTGGAGGTGAGAGGAGAACACAGGAGGAAGTGACTGGAGGTGAGAGGATGACACAGGAGGAAGTGACTGGGGCTGTGAGGAGGACACAGGAGGGGGTGACTGGGGGTGTGAGGAGGACACAGGAGGAAGTGACTGGGGGTGTGAGGAGGACACAGGAGGAAGTGACTGGGGGTGTGAGGAGGACACAGGAGGAAGGGACTGGGGGTGTGAGGAGGACACAGGAGGAAGGGACTGGGGGTGTGAGGAGGACACAGGAGGAAGGGACTGGGGGTGTGAGGAGGACACAGAAGGAAGGGACTGGGGGTGTGAGGAGGACACAGGAGGAAGGGACTGGGGGTGTGAGGAGGACACACTAGGAAGGGACTGGGGGTGTGAGGAGGACTCAGGAGGAAGTGACTGGGGGTGTGAGGAGTACACAGGAGAAAGTAACTGGTTATGTGAGGAGGACACAGGAGGAAGTGACTGGGCCTGTGAGGAGGACACAGGAGGAAGTGACTAGGCCTGTGAGGAGGACACAGGAGGAAGTGACTGGAGGTGTGAGGAGGACACAGGAGGAAGTGACTGGGGGTGTGAGGAGGACACAGGAGGAAGTGACTGGGGGTGTGAGGAGGATACAGGAGGAAGTGACTGGAGGTGTGAGAAGGAAACAAGTGGGAGTGAGGAGGACACAGGAGGAAAGTTGGTGGGGGGAGGGGGACCCATGAGGAAGTGACTGGAGGAGTGAGGAGGACACAGGAGGAAAGGTGGAGGGGGTGAGAGGACACTGGAGGAAGAGGCCTGGGGTGAGAGCAAGACACGTAGATTTGGTAAAATTGGACAAGATTTTGCTGTACATTGTACAGTGTGTGGTCAACTATAGACCAACGCTCAACCCTCTGTTGACCCCAACTAGTTGTTATAGCACCTGACCCGCACAGACACTTGGTGTAGCGCACACGCTTCCTGATTCAGGAGATGATTTTGGTTATGGAACCTGTAGGTTGAGCTACCTTTTAGCCTCAGTAAAGCTGTGCGTTTTCACCGAAGGTTTTAGAGATTTTTCTAAGCCGCCCCCCACTGCTCTGCAGCTGACTTGGACTCCCCAGAATGTGCTGAATTCTGCTGTATGTAAACCGCCAGCACACTTCATGGTCTCCAACGTCTGCATAATGAGCTGCGCTCACGGCAAGAGACAGCTCTTCCATCAGAAGTCTTTTGTCTCTGGCCACAGAGAGCATCGTCAGAAGAAAGGAGCTTTCTGAGGACGCGCGGCCTGAAAGCCTGCAACTCGCCGCCGGCATCTCCAGATCTTCACCTGACGCTTAATTACAACAGTTTTTTGATGGAGGATTCAAGTTCCGATCAGAAAGTAAATTGTGCCCTTTCTGGGCATTTTTTCTGTTCTGTAGATTTTAACCGTTAAGGTACCAATAGATGCAGCAAGCAAACCTGCAGTGGAAATAAACATATGGGATGATGAATTGTATGTGTAGTGCGGATAATAAATAAAACATTAATAGCAAAGAAACAAATTTCATATTGTTTTCCAGTACAGGAAGAGTAAAAAAAAAAAAACCCAAACTTCAGTTATCTATGCAAAAGCGCTTCTCTGAGTTCTTCGACTAACTGGGTTTAATACAGTCCTGATTTCTGAAGCACTTAAAAAACTGTGAGAGACAGCTTGAGATAAGGTTTTACTGCAGAAAAGTTCAAAGCGTCATCATTTCTGATTTGTTTTATAGCTAAAAAGACTGTGTGTGGTTTGTAAACAGCAAATATGACAGAAAGATGCAGTTATTAAAAAAAAAAAAAAAAAAAAGCTATATAACAGAAAATACAAATTTGAGCCTTTTTTCTTTGCTACCAACGTTTCATTATCCGGACTACATTTGCAATTCATTATATCATACGTTTTTTTTTCCACTTCAGGTTTACAGTAAAGGCATTGTATAATAGTTTTATCATTTTTTATTTTTTGTTTTATTCTTTTCATGCTAACAATAGATACCTGAAAACAAGCGGTATTTCCTCAGGAAAATGCTGGCGTCCCGCTCTTGTCCTAGTTTCGCTGTGACGTTGCTGGAACAAACCTCTGTGCGGTTCCAGGGCTCCTGGGCCCCGGAATCAGAATGCGGAAATCAATAGTAGCCATGTTTGGGTATGCGTTTGGGCTCAATGATCAGCCAGCACACCCGCTGGCACTGATATGATTGCATTAGCAGACTTCTGTTAAGGGCCGGTTCACACTTGTTTTAACCATGTGAGGACCGTAGGCTAACACTCCCCTAGTGACCAGGCTATTTTTTGCGATTTAAGCTTTAAAGAGAATCTGTATTGTTAAAATCGCACAAAAGTAAACATACCAGTGCGTTAGGGGACATCTCCTATTACCCTCTGTCACAATTTCGCCGCTCCCCGCCGCATTAAAAGTGGTTAAAAACAGTTTTAAAAAGTTTGTTTATAAACAAACAAAATGGCCACCAAAACAGGAAGTAGGTTGATGTACAGTATGTCCACACATAGAAAATACATCCATACACAAGCAGGCTGTATACAGCCTTCCTTTTGAATCTCAAGAGATCATTAGTGTGTTTCTTTCCCCCTGCAGCTATCTTCCACTGAAGTGTCAGGCTGTTTCTTACTGCAGAGTGCAGACAGCTCTGCCTGTATGTAATTCTTCAGTATGTGAAAGCCCAGCCAGCTCAAATGACGATTTATCCAGCTTGTAAAAGATAATAGAGCAGAGAGAAGCTGCCCTAATCTAAATAACACACAGGCAGTGTGCAGAAAGGGGCCTGGAGGGGGGAGATGCATCACAGAACCACAACACTGAAGAACTTGGCAGCCTTCCAGACACAGGCTGACAAGTCTGACAAGAGAGAGATAAGTTAATTTATTCCAGAGATGGTGATAGTAGAACGTGCTGCAGTAAGCCAGAACACATTAGAATAGCTTTTGGAACTTGTAGGATGATAAAAAACAGGACGCAATTTTTGTTACTGAGTCTCTTTAAGGGCTCACTGCAGGGACGTACAACTCGGCACACAAATGACAGGCCCCCCTTTTTCTGCCCACCAACAGAGCTTTCTGTTGGTGGGCTCCGATCCCTGCTGAGGTGTTTTTGTTTTTTTCATTATTATTTTTTTATATATATATTTTTTTTTAAATAAATTTGTGCTGTTTATTATTTTATTTCCCACCCTCCCCTCTCCCAGCAGCCAATCCCAGCGATTGGCTCTCAAAGACCTCAGCCTATGAGAGCCGATCGCTCACTGTGCCTCCCAGGGGGACAGCGCTGCCTTAGATCGCAGCGCTGTACATTGTAAATAGACGGCATCTAACAGTCTCCTAGCGGCGATCGCCGCTGGGAGTCTGATGATGGAGTGGAGCCTGATGACGGAGCATCGTTCAAGTGGAGATGCGCGCGCAATCTCCTACAAAATCCTGCCCCAGGACATCACGCCAATTGGCTTGGAGCGGTCATTAGGCAGTTAAAGTCTCCGTGGGATACGTTTTCAAAAGCTCTGCAGAAATGCTGGAAGTGGATCCTATGTTAAAGATGGGACCCGCTTCCACTCGTGCAGAAGCACAAATTGCACCCGGATCCATGTTGCTCGGAAAACGCACGTCGCGAGAGTCCGGATTTGACACCTTTTTCCCGGACTGGACGGAAAACGTGTCCAATGCAGTCCTAGGAGACACTGTCCACTCTCACTAGGCTAGTCGCCGCATCCACGTCGCCCGTTTTCATCATACTCGCTCATCCCGCCGTCCATCAGCGCCGCTCGGTCCATTCTGAAGAGCCCGGAGGCCGACAGAAGCGTGGGGATTTTACATTGGGCTGAAACGGACCAATGGGAATCCTCAGCAACAGGGAGAATTCTCATTGGTTCAGGTTGGACCCATGAGAATTCTCCCTGTTGCTAGGCAGAATTGGCCTGTAGCAGCCTATGGAGAGCCATGTGTCTGCTGGCCTCCAGGCTGTGGAAGGGACCGAGTGGCGGGACGAGTTGTGGCGGCGAGACAGGTGAGCAGCGATGCGTACGGGCCGCCGTAGCAACGCTGCAGACACGGAACGGGTGTATTTGCTCAAAGCGGATGCAGAATGGACGGAACGCATCCGCCTAGCGGAGTCTCATTCCGTTTCCGTTCTGCCTCCGCACAACTGTGGACCGACCATAAAGCCGTATAGTCGGCCATAAAATCAGATTCCATTTACCCACTGCTCTGTGTTTATTACGTAGTCTTTATGCAGTCTGCATTGCAAGCATTCCAATATAATCATAAATGTTTCTGCTGTAATGAATGTTGGCTCAGTTAGCCTGGTTCAGTTACGGTACATTGCTAAGGAGAGGGAAGCTGGTTATCTCTCCTCCCACGTTCCTGTTCCTCACTGATTGGCTGAGGGCAGTTCAGTGTGACAGGAGGCTGAGATGAGAAATACACCTCGCCCCTCTGCAGAAGCTGTTGAAATATGATCTATGCTGTGTGCACATGTGTTCACAAAGCAAGCTAGGTATGACAGTGCAGTTTCTAGGAGAAATAAGAGTAAGGGAGGAAATGACATCAGGATTGGCTTCAGTCAGAGGCAGAAAAGATGGAAAATGCCTGAAACAGTTTTCTCTTTATTTACTATATAAAATTCACTGTACTCAAAATGTGGACAGTACAATACACATGTCTTGTAAGTAGAACACGTATTTATCTACTTATATATGTGTTTTTGGTTTTTTTTCCTGGGATAGTATGGCTGCACCAGCTGCTTTCATTAGGGAAGGGGTTTTATAGGCAAACAAAGCCTCTGGCCACCTCATGTTAGGCTCAGCCGTGACCAATCGGGGGCTTTGCTTACCCATGAAAGCTCACTTGAGGGGGTCATAAAATACTCACATTTTTGGGATCCAGCGACGCATGTACTACTAGGGGCGCTGTTACTGTGAGATGGAACGCAGGAAGGAGTAAGTACACGCAGTGTGTGGATCCCGGCAATGTGAGGATCTGATGACCACCTCGGCTGCTGCCTATTTCGCCCGCAGATGTTCTCCCGTGCCCCCCCCCCCCCCCCCCAACCTCTGCCTGGCTACGTATTCCTGGCTACCTATACTGGGGGCAGCTATTTCTATCTACCTGAGCTGGGGACGGCTATACCTGGCTACCTATACTGGGGGCACCTATACCTGGCTACCTATACTGGGGGGCACCTATACCTGGCTACCTATACTGGGGGCACCTATTCCTGGCTACCTAGGGGCACCTATACCTGGCTACTTATACTGGGGGCACCTATACCTGGCTACCTATACTGGGGGCACCTATACCTGGCTACCTATAATGGGGGCACCTATACCTGGCTACCTATAATGGGGGGCACCTATACCTGGCTACCTATACTGGGGGGCACCTATACCTGGCTACCTATACTGGGGGGCACCTATACCTGGCTACCTATACTGGGGGGCACCTATACCTGGCTACCTATACTGGGGGGCACCTATACCTGGCTACCTATACGGGGGGCACCTATTCCTGGCTACCTATACTGGGGGGCACCTATACCTGGCTACCTATACTGGGGGCACCTATACCTGGCTACCTATACTGGGGGCACCTATACCTGGCTAGCTATACTGGGGGCACCTATACCTGGCTAGCTATACTGGGGGCACCTATACCTGGCTACCTATGCTGAGGGTACCTATACCTGGCTACCTATACTGGGGGCACCTATACCTGGCTACCTATACTGGGGGCACCTGTACCTGGCTACCTATACTGGGGGCACCTGTACCTGGCTACCTATACTGGGGGCACCTGTACCTGGCTACCTATACTGGGGGCACCTGTACCTGGCTACCTATACTGGGGGCACCTATACCTGGCTACCTATACTGGGGGCACCTATACCTGGCTACCTATACTGGGGGCACCTATACCTGGCTAGCTATACTGGGGGCACCTGTACCTGGCTACCTATACTGGGGGCACCTGTACCTGGCTACCTATACTGGGGGCACCTGTACCTGGCTACCTATACTGGGGGCACCTGTACCTGGCTACCTATACTGGGGGCACCTATACCTGGCTACCTATACTGGGGGCACCTATTCCTGGCTACCTAGGGGCACCTATACCTGGCTACTTATACTGGGGGCACCTATACCTGGCTACCTATACTGGGGGCACCTATACCTGGCTACCTATACTGGGGGCACCTATACCTGGCT
This sequence comes from Hyperolius riggenbachi, assembly GCF_040937935.1. Classification (NCBI taxonomy): domain Eukaryota; kingdom Metazoa; phylum Chordata; class Amphibia; order Anura; family Hyperoliidae; genus Hyperolius; species Hyperolius riggenbachi. Next base: position 30,012,067 of record NC_090647.1, read on the forward strand.
ACCTATACTGGGGGCACCTATACCTGGCTACCTATAATGGGGGCACCTATACCTGGCTACCTATAATGGGGGGCACCTATACCTGGCTACCTATACTGGGGGGCACCTATACCTGGCTACCTATACTGGGGGGCACCTATACCTGGCTACCTATACTGGGGGGCACCTATACCTGGCTACCTATACTGGGGGGCACCTATACCTGGCTACCTATACTGGGGGGCACCTATACCTGGCTACCTATACGGGGGGCACCTATACCTGGCTACCTATACTGGGGGGCACCTATACCTGGCTACCTATACTGGGGGCACCTATACCTGGCTACCTATACTGGGGGCACCTATACCTGGCTAGCTATACTGGGGGCACCTATACCTGGCTACCTATACTGGGGGGCACCTATACCTGGCTACCTATGCTGAGGGCACCTATACCTGGCTACCTATACTGGGGGCACCTATACCTGGCTACCTATACTGGGGGCACCTATACCTGGCTACCTATACTGGGGGCACCTGTACCTGGCTACCTATACTGGGGGCACCTGTACCTGGCTACATATACTGGGGGCACCTGTACCTGGCTACCATATGGGGGGTGATGGAGTGGGGCACATCTGGCTACCATACTGGGGTGGGACGGGGGCACATTATTTAATAAGGGGGGTCCAAATTCCACATCGAGGTCTGTAGCTATGCCACTGATATTGAATGTAGCTGGGGTTCGGTTTAGGCTGAACCAATCAGAAAGGCCATCATTTAGGCATTTGACTGAATCTGAACAGCAACACTAATTAGCTGACCTTTGTGCATTGGTTGTTTAATAACAATACTCACCTCATATAGCAGCGGCATCTTCTGCAGTGCTTTCAAATAGTGTCCAGCGGTCACGGCGCTCCCAGAGGCGCTGGAACATATACGGGGTTTGCCGCAGCGCTGGGGTGCTGGTGTTATCTTCATGCTGCATTTCCAGCAGCTGCTGCCTGGCGAGCTTGCACCCCCCCCCCCCCCCAGCGAGTGCTCTGCCGGCGCCCCCAGCCATATGCTGTGCCAGAGCACCATCTATCTTACATGTCAGGAGAGGCTCCTACTCGCTGCAGTGGGAGGGCGTGTATTTTAATCACCAGCATCTAAAAATACATCCCTGTGCTGCTTGTGCCCTATGAGCAAGAGCACAAGGCCAGAGATTGCTCATCGTCGCTAATTAATAAAGTTGGCTGGATTCCGCCTTGTTTTCGGCATTCTCTGTAGGATGCAGCATCAAAGCAAAGTTCCAATCTTATTCTTTTTTTATGGATCTATACATGTAAAATGGATTTAATTAAAGTGTTTACTTCTTCTGAAGCGTGTCTAATGGTGCTGCGATCCTCGATGAGAAACGCTGCTTTTATTGTTGACTATAGCCCCGCGTTAGAATACAGGCATGTTGTGTGATATCACCGGCTGCTCTGCCTATACCGAGAGTTGACCAGAGTGCTTGTAAAATGTCCCCACCGCCTTTAAACTTTACCCTCCCACCTTTTTCATTGTAAATTGCCCATCTGCACTATGCACTACTTATCATTCCTGTGCAGTCGATTATCGGCACTTCAGCAATCATTGGAGTAGTAGTAGCTATAGCAAGAGCTAGATGTACTGTAAACCTGGCAGTGACAGCTATGTATCTTAAAGTGAACCTCCGGACTAAAAATCTACTCAGCAGAACTGAAAAGGCTTGGTGTTTCTCTAACAGTTTCACAGAATCAGAACTTTGTTTTTCTTACCCAAGCCTCATTTTTAGCTGCACGGAAGAAAACTGCCCGGGCATTTTTCCCTGATGCTGTGCAAAGCATGATTGGTTTTCTGATGTTGTTCTCCTTTTGCTGTTTTGGTGCAATTGTTTTTTTTTTTTATTTGAGATTTGAAGCCTAGCATGCGCAGCTGGGAGGGGTGATCAGCACACAGGACAGTTAGAATTGTGTTTATGCTCCCTCTCGCCTCCTTTCAACCAAAAAGATGGCTGCCCTCATGCAATCACAAACCTTTGCCTGTTCTTTTAAAACAGGGTGGGTAAGAGATTATATTACCCATCTATTTCAATTAGCATAACTAATGTAACTTAATGATTGTATGTTTGTTTAGGCTGAAGTTCCCCTGTAAAGCGGACCTGAACTCACAACTTCCTCTTTGCTCTAATGCTAGTTACACACTATGACATTTTCTGGAAGATTTACTGGCAGATCGATTTATTTCCAACATGTCCGATCTGATTTCCGATCGATTTTCGGCTGGATTTCCAACTGTATTCCACTCCTATTTGAAATTGTTTGGAAATCGATCGGAAATCAGATCGGACATGTTGGAAATAATCAATCTGCCAGAAAATCTCAGTGTGTACCTAGCATTAAAGATAAGCAACAGCATAATAATCATTAAAGATAAACATTTTTTTTCAACAGCTGATACAAATCTTGCATTACATCTGCAGGGTGTCTACTTCCTGCTTTCATGGAAGCAGAATCAGGGTTCAAGCGGATCCGAGATGAAAAACTAACTATAACAAGTAACTTGTCTATACTGTATATCTTATCTAAAGTTTAGATAATTTACACAGCAAATCTAGCTGCAAACAGCTTCAAAAGTTTGATTATTTATTCCTGTGATACAAGGAGGGCAGCCATGTTCTGTTTGTCACATTGTCACAGGCTGAGGGCTGGAGATGCTATCAGCTTGCCTGTGTGTAAATTCAGTCCCCTCTCCTCCTCCCTCTGAAATCAATGGCTAGTAACCACCTCCTCCTCCTCCTGCCCAGACTGAGCTCCCATAAGCCTTTACTACAGTGCCAAGGCACAAAAGGAGCTGTGGGCGAGGATTGTTTCTTTTATAGGGCATTCGAGTATTAAAACAAAACAAAAAAAGTATTTGGCTTGAGGAATGCCCTATAAACTATATGGAAGGAACACAATTTTGCATAGTTACATAGTTACATAGTTATTTTGGTTGAAAAAAGACATACGTCCATCGAGTTCAACCAGTATAAAGTACAACTCCAGCCTGCTCACACACATATCCCTGTTGATCCAGAGGAAGGCGAAAAAACCCTTACAAGGCATGGTCCAATTAGCCTCTAAAGGGAAAAATGCCTTCCCGACTCCAGATGGCAATCAGATAAAATCCCTGGATCAACATCATTAGGCATTACCTAGTAATTGTAGCCATGGATATCTTTCAACGCAAGGAAAGCATCTAAGCCCCCTTTCAATGCAGGTATAGAGTTTGCCATAACGACTTCCTGTGGCAATGCATTCCACATCTTAATCACTCTTACTGTAAAGAACCCTTTCCTAAATAAATGGCTAAAACGTTTTTCCTCCATGCGCAGATCATGTCCTCTAGTCCTTTGAGAAGGCCTAGGGACAAAAAGCTCATCCGCCAAGCTATTATATTGCCCTCTGATGTATTTATACATGTTAATTAGATCCCCTCTAAGGCGTCTTTTCTCTAGACTAAATAAACCCAGTTTATCTAACCTTTCTTGGTAAGCGAGACCTTCCATCCCACGTATCAATTTTGTTGCTCGTCTCTGCACCTGCTCTAAAACTGCAATATCTTTTTTGTAATGTGGTGCCCAGAACTGAATTCCATATTCCAGATGTGGCCTTACTAGAGAGTTAAACAGGGGCAATATTATGCTAGCGTCTCGAGTTTTTATTTCCCTTTTAATGCATCCCAAAATTTTGTTAGCTTTAGCTGCAGCGGCTTGGCATTGAGTACGATTATTTAACTTGTTGTCGATGAGTACTCCTAAGTCCTTCTCCAAGTTTGATGTCCCAAACTGTATCCCTTTTATTTTGTATGGTGCTAGACCATTAGTATGTCCAAAATGCATGACTTTACATTTGTCAACATTGAATTTCATCTGCCATGTATGTGCCCATATAGCCATCCTATCCAGATCCTGTTGCAATATGACACTATCTTCCTGAGAGTTGATGATTCTGCACAATTTTGTATCATCTGCAAAAATAGCAACATTGCTCACTACTGCATCTACTAGGTCATTAATAAATAAATTGAAGAGCACTGGACCCAGAACAGACACCTGTGGGACCCCACTGCTAACAGTCTCCCATTTTGAGTACGATCCATTGACCACAACTCTGTTTTCTGTCCATTAGCCAGTTCCCTATCCATGCACACAGACTCTTCCCCAGTCCCTGCATCCTTAACTTTTGCACCAGACTTTTGTGGGGAACAGTGTCGAAGGCCTTTGCAAAGTCCAAGTATATCACATCTACAGCATTCCCAATATCCATATTAGCATTCACTACCTCATAAAAGCTGAGCATGTTAGTCAAACAGGACCTGTCTTTAGTAAACCCATGTTGATGCTGAGAAATAAGATTATTTTCTACTATGAAGTCATGTATAGGATCTCTTAGCAACCCCTCAAATAGTTTGCATACAACTGCTGTTAAGCTTACAGGTCTATAATTTCCTGGATCAGATTTTTTGCCCTTCTTAAATAATGGGAAAACGTGGGCTATACGCCAATCCACTGAGACTCTGCCAGTTGCAAGAGAGTCACAAAAGATAAGATAAAGGGGTTTATCTATAACTGAACTTAATTCCCTTAGGACCCGAGGATGCATGCCATCCGGGCCAGGTGCCTTGTCTATTTTTAATTTATTTAGTCTTGCCTTCACTTCTTCCTGCGTTAAGTATTTAATTTTACAGTTAGAAGTTTGAGACTCTTCCGCCTCTGTAATTTGCAACAGTGCTGTTTCCTTTGTGAAGAATGCAATGAGTAAAAGTTTATCTCGGATCCACTTTAACATCCTGTGTTTACAAACTAGCTGCTCTGCCAAGGCAGCCAGCTGACACAGCTGAGAGATCAAATTATGGTGATGATTAGTCACAGATGAGATTAGAGAGGCAAAACTTTCTAAATACATACAGGGGGCATTTCTCTGTTTTCCTTCTGTCGTGTACAAGTGTTCTGGTCCACTTTAATCGATCGATCAGAAATCGATTCTATCAAATGTATTGATCGATTTGATCTATCTGACAGAATGGAAAATCTGGGTAGATCTGCTGCTGGCAGCAGATCCATAGCCCATAGAGTTGCATTGGATCTAATGGTCCAATAATGCATTTAGATCGATTACCAATAGATTTTGTTCTGAAATCTATTGGAAATCTGTTCCTAGTGTGTGGTACACATCCGATTCCTGTCAGATTCACCTTTACAGGTATCTGACAGAAATCTATCTGATGGCCGAATCTGCTTCAAATCTATCAGTGTATTGGCACCTTAAAGGCATTATTGCACCATTAGATCCAATGCAACTCTATGGGCCATCGTTCTGCTGCCAGCAGCAGATCAACCTAGATTTTCCATCCTGTCAGATCAAATCCATGGAAATCGGCTGCAAATCTATTGATAGATTTGATAGAATCGAATTCCGATCGATTCCATAGAATGGATCGATGGCTGAAATCCAGCCAAAGGCTTTCAACCAGACCTTTACTGGTGGTTTGAGGTGGTACAGTTCTTTCCTGATGGCATAGAACGTTCGGCATGCTTTGGCTTTCAGGGCCTCTATGGCTGGTGGAAGACTTCCAGACTGGTTGATTTCCAGACCAAAGTAGGTATATTTTAACTGACATAAATTTTTACGCGTTGCATCACTAACGCGTAAAAATGTATGTGTAATGTTCCTGCACCAGCTAGAATGTGTAAAAATGTACGCAATGCGGCCAGCCGACCCCGAGGTTGGCAAAAACGAAAATAGCTGGCATAGGGGAACTGGAGCAGCAGTGAGTGACTACAAGGGCACATGATGGCTGCATTAAGCTGGTAGAAGCCCCAGGTAAGTGAAACTTTTTTTTTGCTTGATGATTCCATTTTGCCTGATGATTTTGCCATTTTATAGGTGTCCAGATAGACAGGCATAGGTATTCCCAATATAGATAGCCAGGCATAGGTATCGCCAGTATAGATAGACAGGCTTAGGTGTCCCCAGTTTAAGTAGCTAACCATTACTCGCCCCCCCCCCCAGGTCCAGCGAGGAGCAGCTCTCCCGCCTCCGCTCTCGCCACCATCCAGCCTCGCACTGCTGCTAAGTACCGGGTCACAGCTTGATGACGTCTTCAGTGATCACTACAATTGGTGGCGATCGTAGTGATCATGTGATCAGGAGCCAATCGCCATGGCTCCTGATCAGTGAGGGGAGATGTCCGCTGTCACATGACAGCTTAATCTTCCATTTCGGGTGTGTGAGATCGCGTCGGAAGCGCAGGGGCTTCAAGAACGTTGCAGTTATGTCCTGTCTGCAGCAGACAGCAACACAGAGGACGTAACTGTAACATCCTTGGCCCCAAAGGGGTTAAGGTAGACTTATTCTCTCTTGGTCTCTGTCTTATCTCTTGCTTTTAGTGATGACCTTTGTCCATCCATGTTCAGATGTCCTCTTGGCCTCCTCGGTCTGGACTCCCGGGACACTGGAGGCCAGCAAAGGCTTTGCATTGTTCCGGCATTTCTCCCTGGATTACGAGCCTGGAACGGCCTTGGATTGTGTTCTGTGTCTCTTCCCAGACAGGCCATTGTTATGGTCTCCTTGATTCTCGGCTCTCGTGTCTCTCAAGGCTTTCATGCCACACAATGGAACGTCTCCCGATATTCATTCTGCACAAGAGATGTTCCTACGTTGAGATCCGGCGGCTTCCCTGAAAACGTATAATGAAATATCCACTCTTATAGGAAGCCTACGTCTCCGGCTTGATTGATGCTTTGTGCAGAAATTAATTTCTTGCTGAAAGCGGTTATTTTGCAGCTTGTCTCTGCTGCCCACGCACAGAATCCGCTTTCATGTTATACGCAGAAATAATCGTCTGCTTATCGTCTCACCAGCCGCTAGCGAGGTGGCTGAGGCAGACTGAACCCCATGCCCTCATGGTATGGATGCCCACTGATTATGTATGGGCTGCGCATTTGTTAGCCTTGATTCGGTTTGCTAATTACTTTGTTTTATAATGAGCCAGAGGCATTTGCTCAACCCATAGATATGATCAGTGAATGGAGTTCCCCAAGTCATTAGAATTTAGAAATCATATGTTTCCACTTGGTCAGGAAATGGCAGCTGATTGGTTCGTTTGGTATGATATTTGCAGATGTGAACTTACTCGGAAATTAGCTAAGTAATGTCCATTGCGAATACTTAGCCTGAGAGTAGCTGCCATGTGGAGCGCTTGGCTGGAGGTTGAAGGCCATGTGGTGCGCTTGGCCTGAGGTTGAGGGCCATGTGGTGCGCTTGGCCTGAGGTTGAGGGCCATGTGGTGCGCTTGGCCTGAGGTTGAGGGCCATGTGGTGCGCTTGGCCTGAGGTTGAGGGCCATGTGGTGCGCTTGGCCTGAGGTTGAGGGCCATGTGGTGCGCTTGGCCTGAGGTTGAGGGCCATGTGGTGCGCTTGGCCTGAGGTTGAGGGCCATGTGGTGCGCTTGGCCTGAGGTTGAGGGCCATGTGGTGCGCTTGGCCTGAGGTTGAGGGCCATGTGGTGCGCTTGGCCTGAGGTTGAGGGCCATGTGGTGCGCTTGGCCTGAGGTTGAGGGCCATGTGGTGCGCTTGGCCTGAGGTTGAGGGCCATGTGGTGCGCTTGGCCTGAGGTTGAGGGCCATGTGGTGCGCTTGGCCTGAGGTTGAGGGCCATGTGGTGCGCTTGGCCTGAGGTTGAGGGCCATGTGGTGCGCTTGGCCTGAGGTTGAGGGCCATGTGGTGCGCTTGGCCTGAGGTTGAGGGCCATGTGGTGCGCTTGGCCTGAGGTTGAGGGCCATGTGGTGCGCTTGGCCTGAGGTTGAGGGCCATGTGGTGCGCTTGGCCTGAGGTTGAGGGCCATGTGGTGCGCTTGGCCTGAGGTTGAGGGCCATGTGGTGCGCTTGGCCTGAGGTTGAGGGCCATGTGGTGCGCTTGGCCTGAGGTTGAGGGCCATGTGGTGCGCTTGGCCTGAGGTTGAGGGCCATGTGGTGCGCTTGGCCTGAGGTTGAGGGCCATGTGGTGCGCTTGGCCTGAGGTTGAGGGCCATGTGGTGCGCTTGGCCTGAGGTTGAGGGCCATGTGGTGCGCTTGGCCTGAGGTTGAGGGCCATGTGGTGCGCTTGGCCTGAGGTTGAGGGCCATGTGGTGCGCTTGGCCTGAGGTTGAGGGCCATGTGGTGCGCTTGGCCTGAGGTTGAGGGCCATGTGGTGCGCTTGGCCTGAGGTTGAGGGCCATGTGGTGCGCTTGGCCTGAGGTTGAGGGCCATGTGGTGCGCTTGGCCTGAGGTTGAGGGCCATGTGGTGCGCTTGGCCTGAGGTTGAGGGCCATGTGGTGCGCTTGGCCTGAGGTTGAGGGCCATGTGGTGCGCTTGGCCTGAGGTTGAGGGCCATGTGGTGCGCTTGGCCTGAGGTTGAGGGCCATGTGGTGCGCTTGGCCTGAGGTTGAGGGCCATGTGGTGCGCTTGGCCTGAGGTTGAGGGCCATGTGGTGCGCTTGGCCTGAGGTTGAGGGCCATGTGGTGCGCTTGGCCTGAGGTTGAGGGCCATGTGGTGCGCTTGGCCTGAGGTTGAGGGCCATGTGGTGCGCTTGGCCTGAGGTTGAGGGCCATGTGGTGCGCTTGGCCTGAGGTTGAGGGCCATGTGGTGCGCTTGGCCTGAGGTTGAGGGCCATGTGGTGCGCTTGGCCTGAGGTTGAGGGCCATGTGGTGCGCTTGGCCTGAGGTTGAGGGCCATGTGGTGCGCTTGGCCTGAGGTTGAGGGCCATGTGGTGCGCTTGGCCTGAGGTTGAGGGCCATGTGGTGCGCTTGGCCTGAGGTTGAGGGCCATGTGGTGCGCTTGGCCTGAGGTTGAGGGCCATGTGGTGCGCTTGGCCTGAGGTTGAGGGCCATGTGGTGCGCTTGGCCTGAGGTTGAGGGCCATGTGGTGCGCTTGGCCTGAGGTTGAGGGCCATGTGGTGCGCTTGGCCTGAGGTTGAGGGCCATGTGGTGCGCTTGGCCTGAGGTTGAGGGCCATGTGGTGCGCTTGGCCTGAGGTTGAGGGCCATGTGGTGCGCTTGGCCTGAGGTTGAGGGCCATGTGGTGCGCTTGGCCTGAGGTTGAGGGCCATGTGGTGCGCTTGGCCTGAGGTTGAGGGCCATGTGGTGCGCTTGGCCTGAGCGTGAGGGCCATGTGGTGCGCTTGGCCTGAGCGTGAGGGCCATGTGGTGCGCTTGGCCTGAGCGTGAGGGCCATGTGGTGCGCTTGGCCTGAGCGTGAGGGCCATGTGGTGCGCTTGGCCTG
>NC_090647.1:31988852-32008845 GCF_040937935.1 Hyperolius riggenbachi
ATAAACTGCACAGCCAGGAGCCACAAGCGCACACAGCACAGCCAGGAGCCACAAGCGCACACAGCACAGCCAGGAGCCACAAGCGCACACAGCACAGCCAGGAGCCACAAGCGCACACAGCACAGCCAGGAGCCACAAGCGCACACAGCACAGCCAGGAGCCACAAGCGCACACAGCACAGCCAGGAGCCACAAGCGCACACAGCACAGCCAGGAGCCACAAGCGCACACAGCACAGCCAGGAGCCACAAGCGCAAACAGCACAGCCAGGAGCCACAAGCGCAAACAGCATAGCCAGGAGCCACAAGCGCAAACAGCACAGCCAGGAGTCACAAGCATAAACAGCACAGCCAGGAGCCACAAGCATAAACAGCACAGCCAGGAGCCACAAGCATAAACAGCACAGCCAGGAGCCACAAGCACACACAGCACAGCCAGGAGCCAAAAGCGCACACAGCACAGCCAGGAGCCACAAGCACACACAGCACAGCCAGGAGCCACACGCGCACACAGCACAGCCAGGAGCCACACGCGCACACAGCACAGCCAGGAGCCACAAGCGCACACAGCACAGCCAGGAGCCACAAGCGCACACAGCACAGCCAGGAGCCACAAGCGCACACAGCACAGCCAGGAGCCACAAGCGCACACAGCACAGCCAGGAGCCACAAGCGCACACAGCACAGCCAGGAGCCACAAGCGCACACAGCACAGCCAGGAGCCACAAGCGCACACAGCACAGCCAGGAGCCACAAGCGCACACAGCACAGCCAGGAGCCACAAGCGCACACAGCACAGCCAGGAGCCACAAGCGCAAACAGCACAGCCAGGAGCCACAAGCGCAAACAGCATAGCCAGGAGCCACAAGCGCAAACAGCACAGCCAGGAGTCACAAGCATAAACAGCACAGCCAGGAGCCACAAGCATAAACAGCACAGCCAGGAGCCACAAGCACACACAGCACAGCCAGGAGCCACAAGCACACACAGCACAGCCAGGAGCCACAAGCGCAAACAGCACAGACAGGAGCCACAAGCACACACAGCGCAGCCAGGAGCCACAAGCGCACACAGCGCAGCCAGGAGCCACAAGCACACACAGCACAGCCAGGAGCCACAAGCACACACAGCACAGCCAGGAGCCACAAGCATAAATAGCACAGCCAGGAGCCACAAGCACACACAGCACAGCCAGGAGCCACAAGCACACACAGCACAGCCAGGAGTCACAAGCGCACACAGCACAGCCAGGAGCCACAAGCGCAAACAGCACAGACAGGAGCCACAAGCGCAAACAGCACAGACAGGAGTCACAAGCGCAAACCGCACAGACAGGAGCCACAAGCGCAAACAGCACAGACAGGAGCCACAAGCGCAAACCGCACAGCCAGGAGCCACAAGCGCACACAGCACAGCCAGGAGCCACAAGCGCACACAGCACAGCCAGGAGCCACAAGCACACACAGCGCAGCCAGGAGCCACAAGCACACACAGCACAGCTAGGAGCCACAAGCACACAGCACAGCCAGGAGCCACAAGCGCACACAGCACAGCCAGGAGCCACAAGCGCACACAGCACAGCCAGGAGCCACAAGCACACACAGCACAGCCAGGAGCCACAAGCGCACACAGCACAGACAGGAGCCACAAGCGCACACAGCACAGCCAGGAGCCACAAGCGCACACAGCACAGCCAGGAGCCACAAGCGCACACAGCAAAGCCAGGAGCCACAAGCACAGCCAGGAGCCACAAGCGCACACAGCAAAGCCAGGAGCCACAAGCACAAACAGCACAGCCAGGAGCCACAAGCGCACACAGCACAGCCAGGAGCCACAAGCGCACAGCAAAGCCAGGAGCCACAAGCACACACAGCACAGCCAGGAGCCACAAGCGCAAACAGCACAGCCAGGAGCCACAAGCGCACACAGCACAGCCAGGAGCCACAAGCGCACACAGCAAAGCCAGGAGCCACAAGCGCACACAGCACAGCCAGGAGCCACAAGCGCAAACAGCACAGACAGGAGCCACAAGCGCACACAGCAAAGCCAGGAGCCACAAGCGCACACAGCACAGCCAGGAGCCACAAGCACACACAGCACAGCCAGGAGCCACAAGCGCACACAACACAGCCAGGAGCCACAAGCACACACAGCACAGCCAGGAGCCACAAGCACAAACAGCACAGCCAGGAGCCACAAGCGCACACAGCACAGCCAGGAGCCACAAGCGCACACAGCACAGCCAGGAGCCACAAGTGCACACAGCACAGCCAGGAGCCACAAGCACACACAGCACAGCTAGGAGCCACAAGCGCACACAGCACAGCCAGGAGCCACAAGCGCACACAGCACAGCCAGGAGCCACAAGCACACACAGCACAGCTAGGAGCCACAAGCGCACACAGCACAGCCAGGAGCCACAAGCACACACAGCACAGCTAGGAGCCACAAGCGCACACAGCACAGCCAGGAGCCACAAGCGCACACAGCACAGCCAGGAGCCACAAGCACACACAGCACAGCTAGGAGCCACAAGCGCACACAGCACAGCCAGGAGCCACAAGCGCAAACAGCACAGCTAGGAGCCACACAGCACAGCCAGGAGCCACAAGGGCACACAGCACAGCCAGGAGCCACAAGCGCACACAGCACAGCCAGGAGCCACAAGCGCACACAGCACAGCCAGGAGCCACAAGCACACACAGCACAGCTAGGAGCCACAAGCGCACACAGCACAGCCAGGAGCCACAAGCGCACACAGCACAGCCAGGAGCCACAAGCGCACACAGCACAGACAGGAGCCACAAGCGCAAACAGCACAGACAGGAGTCACAAGCGCAAACCGCACAGACAGGAGCCACAAGCGCAAACAGCACAGACAGGAGCCACAAGCGCAAACCGCACAGCCAGGAGCCACAAGCGCACACAGCACAGCCAGGAGCCACAAGCGCACACAGCACAGCCAGGAGCCACAAGCACACACAGCGCAGCCAGGAGCCACAAGCACACACAGCACAGCTAGGAGCCACAAGCACACAGCACAGCCAGGAGCCACAAGCGCACACAGCACAGCCAGGAGCCACAAGCGCACACAGCACAGCCAGGAGCCACAAGCACACACAGCACAGCCAGGAGCCACAAGCGCACACAGCACAGACAGGAGCCACAAGCGCACACAGCACAGCCAGGAGCCACAAGCGCACACAGCACAGCCAGGAGCCACAAGCGCACACAGCAAAGCCAGGAGCCACAAGCACAGCCAGGAGCCACAAGCGCACACAGCAAAGCCAGGAGCCACAAGCACAAACAGCACAGCCAGGAGCCACAAGCGCACACAGCACAGCCAGGAGCCACAAGCGCACAGCAAAGCCAGGAGCCACAAGCACACACAGCACAGCCAGGAGCCACAAGCGCAAACAGCACAGCCAGGAGCCACAAGCGCACACAGCACAGCCAGGAGCCACAAGCGCACACAGCAAAGCCAGGAGCCACAAGCGCACACAGCACAGCCAGGAGCCACAAGCGCAAACAGCACAGACAGGAGCCACAAGCGCACACAGCAAAGCCAGGAGCCACAAGCGCACACAGCACAGCCAGGAGCCACAAGCACACACAGCACAGCCAGGAGCCACAAGCGCACACAACACAGCCAGGAGCCACAAGCACACACAGCACAGCCAGGAGCCACAAGCACAAACAGCACAGCCAGGAGCCACAAGCGCACACAGCACAGCCAGGAGCCACAAGCGCACACAGCACAGCCAGGAGCCACAAGTGCACACAGCACAGCCAGGAGCCACAAGCACACACAGCACAGCTAGGAGCCACAAGCGCACACAGCACAGCCAGGAGCCACAAGCGCACACAGCACAGCCAGGAGCCACAAGCACACACAGCACAGCTAGGAGCCACAAGCGCACACAGCACAGCCAGGAGCCACAAGCACACACAGCACAGCTAGGAGCCACAAGCGCACACAGCACAGCCAGGAGCCACAAGCGCACACAGCACAGCCAGGAGCCACAAGCACACACAGCACAGCTAGGAGCCACAAGCGCACACAGCACAGCCAGGAGCCACAAGCGCAAACAGCACAGCTAGGAGCCACACAGCACAGCCAGGAGCCACAAGGGCACACAGCACAGCCAGGAGCCACAAGCGCACACAGCACAGCCAGGAGCCACAAGCGCACACAGCACAGCCAGGAGCCACAAGCACACACAGCACAGCTAGGAGCCACAAGCGCACACAGCACAGCCAGGAGCCACAAGCGCACACAGCACAGCCAGGAGCCACAAGCGCACACAGCACAGCCAGGAGCCACAAGCACACACAGCACAGCCAGGAGCCACAAGCACACACAGCACAGCTAGGAGCCACAAGCGCACACAGCACAGCCAGGAGCCACAAGCACACACAGCACAGCCAGGAGCCACAAGCACACACAGCACAGCCAGGAGCCACAAGCATAAATCGCACAGCCAGGAGCCACAAGCGCACACAGCACAGCCAGGAGCCACAAGCACACACAAGCACAGCCAGGAGCCACAAGCGCACACACCACAGCCAGGAGCCACAAGCGCACACACCACAGCCAGGAGCCACAAGCGCACACAGCACAGCCAGGAGCCACAAGCACACACAGCACAGCCAGGAGCCACAAGCATAAATCGCACAGCCAGGACCTGCACTGCCTGCTGCTTTGTGCCAATTAGTCATCTTACAAACATCCATCAGGATTCCTTCCTCTGGAAATTCTGATAAGGCAGAAAAAAGCCAAACACAGTCACATGTCTGAAATGCCTTCCTGCTGCATCACCTTCATGTGATCTCACCCCTGCTGGGAGCCCAAAACCCTTGTTACAGTTATTCCACATTCCTCCAGCATTCACATTCAGCCAATAGCAGATAAACGGCAGCACAGTGCGGTGTAGTGGTTTGCAGTGCAGGGTCCCCGTTCGGACCCCAGCCAGGGCACTATCTGCATGGAGTTTGTACGGCATGTTCTCCCAATGTCTGTGGGTTTTCTTCCGGGCGCTCAGTTTTCCTCCCACATACCGCACAACGTACAGATAAGTTAATTGGCTTCCCCCTAAATGGGCCCTAGACTACGATACATACACTACATGATACATACATAGACATAACTATGATAGGGATTAGATTGTGAGCTCCTCTGAGGGACAGTCAGTGACAAGACTCTGTACAGCGCTGCAGAAGATGTCAGCGCTATATAAATACTAAACAATAATAATTATTAAATATATAATCATGCCAGACCATCCCTATTTTGCTGAAGGATCAAAGCCTATGACATCACAGGTGTGTACATCTGAAGACAATGTCTGTTTTCTAGCTGTTATCTTAATCTATCGCTTAGGCCTGAAAGATAAATCGAATTTAAATCGAAATCGCGATCGCCAAGATCACAATTTCAGAATCGTCAAAGCGGCAAATATCGTGATCACGTCATTTCCACATGGGGAAGTTTGAGGAAGCGCCTTCAAACTTTCCCAAAGTCCCAGTGCGTAAGGCCCGCAGCGTTGGACATACCTTTCGTCCTCTATCGCCCTCTGCTGGCTCGTGTGCTTGGCAAACCTCCGGGTTCCTGTATGTCACATGACATACAGGAAGTATGCCGTGCATTAGAGCCTGCAGGAGGCGAAGTGGATAGACGGGCATCGCTGGAGTCGTGGTTGAAGCCATGTCCAGAACTGATGCAGCTTGGGGGACAGTGGAGGCACAGAGAGACACAGAGGAGGCACAGAGACAGAGATAGGAGACACAGAGGGGGCACAAAGAGAGAGACAGAGGGGCACAGAGACACAAAGGAGGCAAGAGAGAGACCCAGAGGAGGCATGAAGAGACAAAGGGGGCACAAGGAGAGACAGGGGGACAGAGGGGGAACAAACAGGCACAAAGGGGAAGAACAAAGCTTGATTTGAAGGAAATCGTGAATGGAATCGAAATCGTAATTTCGGACAGAAATCGCTCAATTCAATTTCTTCCTAAAATCGTTCAGGCCTACTATCGTTTAGTAAAATGGACACCAGGAAATGCCGTAAAATATATAGTTTATAATGCCGATATTCTACTATTCACACACACCAGGGCTGTGGAGTCGGACCAATTTTGGGAACCTGGAGTCGGAGGTTTCATAAACTGAGGAGTCGGAGTCGGATGATTTTTGTACCAAATCCATATTTCTTGTGAGTATTAGACTAAGGAGTCAGAGTCGAGGAGTCGGAGCCATTTTAGGTACCTGGAGTCGGAGGTTTCAAAAACTGAAGAGTCAGATGATTTTTGTACCAACTCCACATGTTGCGCATTCTAAATGCAACTGCAGGTGAAAAAAATACACCAAAAAAGTATATGCAACACGTGCAAAAACCACATGTGAAAAGCAGGGGGGGGGGGGGGTGAGGACGAGTGGTGCATGGACGACACCATGCGGTGGGGAGGGGGAGTGGAGCGACCAGTGGGATGGTTGTTGCTGGGGTTGAATAAATTGGCCCGGATTGCTTGCGGGTTGGGGGTCGCCAGCTGCCGTACACACACGCGATTGTCAGCTGAGGTTTTCCTTATTGGCCGCCTTATTTGACTTAAAAGGATACTTTAGAGCAAAAAGAATTTAAAAACGTGGGGGAGCAGACATGTGCAGAGGGCTCTCCTCATGCCCAAAGCACCCCCTGTTCTCCTCCATCCCCCTCAGTTACCGCGTACCGATCCCCCAAACTTACTTCCTGGTCGCAGTTCACTGCCTGTCCTTGATCGCACTCCCGCTGACCGCGTCTGGTGTAGAGGTACCACAAATATGGCACGTCGGAGGAATAGAACGACTAATCCTAGCCAGTTCAGCCAATCGTGTCCTGTGCGAACAATCTTTCATGTAATGCTGATCGGGGTCACATCAGGGTGGCGGCTGGAACCCAGAGAGCGTTCAGCTCCAGAGTCGAGTCCTTAGAGGATCATCCAACTTTTACCAAGAAACCCACAAGTCACAGTTCAGTGCTACACATTGGAAGGATTATCAGAAAGCCTCAATTAATCTCGCTTTGCATCTGTGCGCGTATAAAAACATAGCCAGCCAACCAACAGGGATCCTCAGAGAGTCCGACAAGCAGGAATATTATTATTAGTTCACTGCCAGCCACTGAATAAGGTCAGCAGGGCTGTGGAGTCGGTCCAAAAATCCACCGACTCCGAAGTTTAGGATTCCACCGACTCAGACTCAGACTCCTCTAATTTGCATATTACAATTTTGTTGATTAACAGTATGTAACGTGAAATTCGTCTCTTAACTGCCAACGCTTAGGAATTTTACAAGACAACTGAAGTGAGGATATGTAGACTACTATATTTATTCCCTTTAGGCTAAAACTAGTCCTTGGTAAGAGTACTTGTAAAAGGCACAGACCGGAACAAAGAACATCTATCAGGCCCTAGGAATGTAAGTGTGGGTACATGTAAGAATGATGTGCAGGTACTCTGCAGGGGAATGAGGAGATTCTTCCTCTATTACACATTCTTCATGTTCAATCTGAACCAGGTTTATGGGTGACAGACAACACCTCTGTGTTCAATGTGCACAACATTCTAAGTGGATTCCCTGCAGCTCTGTGGGGAGAGCATATGTAGAGTATTGTACTACTGTGTACCAAAGTAAACCTGAGACAGATGAAATTAAAGTTTTATACATACCTGGGGCTTCCTCCAGCCCCCTTCAGGCTAATCAGTCCCTCGCTGTCCTCCTTCACCACCTGGATCTTCTGCTATGAGTCCAGGTACTTGAGCCAGTCTGGCGTAGTGCACATGCACACACTCCGCCGCCGGGAGCGTACTACTACTATTGTGCAGGTGCAGAACGCTCCTGGTTGTGGAAGCGGCACGTAGCCAGACTGTGCTGACTGGCTGAATTACCAGGACTCATAGCAGAAGATCCAGGTGGTGGAGGTGGACAGCGAGGGACTGATTAGCCTGAAGGGGGCTGGAAGAAGCCCCAGGTATGTATAACACTTTTCTTTTCATCCTTCTCAGGTACCCTTTAATTCGTAGTCACCAAACCAAATTTTAACATATCAAATGATTTGATTTCATGAGCAAAGAGAGTGCATACATTTGCATAATTTAGCATCAATGCAGAATTATTTCCATCTCATTGACCATCTCTATTAGTGACACGGCTACACATCAGGCTTTGTTCTTACAGCATAGATGTTATTTAGTATATATAAGAGATTCCTGTGTACACATCATATATACAGTCACAATCAGATATGTATATCTGACCTTAAAAATACAGGGACTGCTTTATTGAAGCAGCACAAGTAACTCATTTTGATTGGTTTATTTCATTTTTGTGGACTAAGCACAGCTATTACTGTATGTATAAATTATTTATGATGGCTATTATCTGAGAAATAGAACATTTTATCATATTTTCTATTTTAATTACAGTTACAAATTCATTAGGAGTCGGTGCATTTTTTCCCGACTCCAGGCACCCAAAATTGCCCGACTCCACAGCCCTGAAGGTCAGGGGTTTAAAGGAAACCAGAAAGGAAAGTTTTATACATACCTGGGGCTTCCTCCAGCCCCATGCGCACAGATCGCTCCCACGCCGCAGTCCACTGCAGCTCCAGTACTGGGACACTTCACTTCTGTCAGTCACCGCCAGTCTGAAGTAAGAGCAATGCGCTGTTTGCGTATCCCTACAGCGGCTGCTGGAGAGATCCGTAGAGAGCGCACTTCTCCTGCGCTGACTGGCCGCAACTGACAGAAGTGACGTGTCCCGGTACCGGAGCTGCGGGGGACTGCGGCGTGGGAGCGATCTGTGCGCTTTTTGGGAGCCCTGGTACACGTTAAAGTGTAATGCTAGGTACACACCATACAATTTTCTGGCAGATTTACCTGCCAGATCGATTATTTTCAACATGTCCAATCTTATTGGATAATCCAATTATTTCCAACAAGTCCAAGTTTCGATCGATTTTTCAATCTTCAGATTTTATCGTTTTTTCGATTGATTTTTGTTTAGTTCTATGAAAATCGATATAATAAAAAAAAGGGGGGGGGGGGATTTTAAAAAACTATCGGACATGTTGGAAATAGTCAATCTGGCAGGTAAATCTGCCAGAAAATTGTATGGTGTGTACCTAGCATAAGAAAAACAAGTGACCAATTAAGATACATTGGCAGAGGGAAGTCGACCATAGCTTCCCCTGTCCCCCTCCAGTACAGGGACCCCCCATCCTTCATAGGCAAGGGCCTGTGGAAGTGCTGAGGCCACAGTGTGCAGACCGTGTAACATGGAGCCTGTTACGGTTGGTGTCAGCACACAGAGTGTATCGGATTATTGGTGATCTGCAGTATCACCAATAATACAGATGCTATACCTGAATATGTGGTGATCTGCAGAATCACCAATAATACAAGTATAGCTTGACACAGGACACCTAATGTAGTGTGAGTGTTTTGGTGCAACAGAAAGAAAGGTTATCTCCCGAGGAGCGGGAGATACAGACACTACTGCAGCCAAGGATTCCCTGAAGAGCAGGGAATTGGACTGCACCGCAGCTAGTGGACCCCTGAGGTGCAGGTGGCCTCTGACTGTGTAGAAACTAACCTCTTTAAGAGGAGGAGATGGAGACTGTACTGCAGCCAAGGATTCCCTGATGGGCTGGGAATCAGACTGTACTGCAGCCAGTGGACTCCTATGGGGTAGAGTCCACTGACTGGACTGTAGGGAGGTCTTCCTGTGGAGCAGGTAGCATTTACAGCTAATGGACACCTAGAGAGCTGGTGTCGCAAGGAGTACAGTGAGGCTGCTCACCCAAGGGACGAGTGACAGCCAGAAGGGTCAGACAGGCCAGGTCGGCAACACACGAGTAGATAAAGTACAGAGACAGAAGACTGATACGGTATCCGGGTACAGGCAAGGTTGGCAACGGATAGACAGATAGGCAAGATACCGAATCAGTAAGCAAGAGAGTGGTCAGGAAAGCCAGAGATCATAACAGGTAATAGTATAGCAATATCCTAGTCTTAGGTGTGAGGTCCTTGGTCTCAACACCTGGGAACTAGTCTAGAGTATAACAGTACAATAATACAATAGAGGCTAAAGCGGAATCTGACTGAGTGTGAATTCCCAGCTCCAGCTGGTTCTAACACACTGTAAGATCTGACGGAGGTCTGAGTGCTCACACGTGAGTATTTGCAACGGCAGACAACCTGCAACTGACAAGCAAGTCCTATATATACTTGCAGCGCTCCGTAGCGCCGCTCCAGCCACTCAGCCATTCCAGAGTCCAGCTGGGATCAGCTGATCGGCCTGATCAGCTGATTCCCCTTCTGCTGGCATAAAGGTCCTGTTGCCTGGCTGGCACGCGTGTAGCTCTCCATCTGTGTTTACTAGAAGGACCAGGCGAACCAGTGACATGTTGCTGCGCGGAAGAGGCCGCCGGCTGGAACGCGGAGATAGCCGCCCTGCCGCTTGCCCGTGCAGCGGTATCGCCGCTATTCCTTACAGAGCCAAATCGGGTTTGGCTTTTTCCGCTGAGCAACTCCATGCTGTACGACACATGTGCGAGCCGTCCAGCGCCTGCACGTGACCGCGCTCGTTCATGTATGGGAGCACAGCCGCTGGCGTTCTGAAGGTTCTGGCGAGAACCGGTGGTCTGGAGGACGAGGTGGGAAACCACTGAAGGATCTGAGGCAAGTCAAAGTTATTAAAGTTACAGGTTCACTTTAACCACTTCACCCCAAAGGCGTTTTTACCGTAACGGACAAGAGCGATTTTCACCTTTCAGTACTCATCCCTTTCATTTGCTAATAGCTTAATCACTACTTATCACAATGAAATGATCTATAACTTGTTTTTTTCACCACCAATTAGGCTTTTTGAGGTTGATATTTGTTTTCAGTAATTACTTTATTTTCTATGCATTTTAAAGAGAAAAACAAGGAAAAAAATAAAAATACACTATTTCCCCAATTTCATCCCCTATAGTTTTAATATAAACACTGCTACGGTGCATAAAACCCACACATTTTATCTGCCTATTTGTCCTGGTTAGCACAACATTTTAATTATGTCCCTAGTACAAAGTATGGTGACGATATAGTATTTGGAAATAAAGGTGTATTTTTTCTTTGGTGGGGTTTTTTTTTCACTATTTTCACGTGCACGGGAATGCACATGCGCATGCGGGAGCGCGCACGTGCGCAGCAACACTGTGACTTATAAAAACATCCTGGAGCCATTAAGAGGCTCTAGCAGGACGTTTTCATAAGTCAGCTTGTCATAAAGTGGTTAAAGCATACATGTCAAACTCCGGCCCGCGGGCCAAATCTGGCCCTCAGATTGGTTTCCCCACTTTGCATTCTGTTTGGCCCACTCTAGACCACCAGGTAAGCTATATTGGAGGTGAAGCCCTAGATCAGAAGGGAAGCCATATGGAGGAGGGAGGCGGAATGAAATAAAACACCAGGGAACTGTATAGGGGAGAGAGGGAGGCCCACTAGACACCAGGGAACTGTATTGGGGTTGAAGGGGGGCCATTAGACACCAGGGATCTTTATAAGGGAGGAAGGTGGCTAGTAGACATTGAGGTTGGCCCTCGACTAGTTCCCAGTGTACAATTTCAGCCCACCTTGTATTTGAGTTTGACACCCCTGCTTTAAAGCAATAACCTATATGTCACTACAGGGCCTCTTTAACGCTCCTGCAAATCAAGGTGAAAAAACAAAAACTTGATAAAGAGGCCCTGTCCCGCAGCTCTGGGGAAAACAGATCTATTAATATTCCGGGGTTGGGCGTTTACTGTGTCTGGATCTCTCCTGCAGCACATGGCTTTCCCGAGAAATCTCAGCCACAGCTCAGTGTTGTGTGTTTGTGCACGGGAACGTTCTGTACAGGGTGAGGAATCACACATCTGACAGCAGACTCAGGGCAGGAGTGAGAATATCCCACCTACTGGAACATTAACAATGGGAAACGCCACTTCTGTGTGCGAAATGTTCTCCCAGCATCAGCTCAACAGCAGAGAGAGAAAACTGCATCCGCAGCCATTCTGTCATAATATTCAATGAAAAAGGCGTCTGCCTACATTGTATTACCCATACCAGTTATATGACTTGCCTTTGTGCACAAGTAATAATCGCGTCCGTTTACAAATGATAAATTCCCAAAGTACAGTTTATCTGCTCTGAAAGCTGCCATTACATATATAATAATAATTAAAAAAAAATCTAGTGACCACTTCTCAGCTCGTTTTTCCACAAACGCAAACTCGGGTCCTGCAGCATTTTTGGAGTTTTCTGAGGCGTTTCTGCCTCAATGTAAAGTATCCGCTCTGAAAAACGCTAGATCAGAGCATTTTTCCAAGTGTTTTTGTTACAGAAGCTGTTCAGTATCAGCTTTACTGTAACAATATATAAAATCTGCTACACAAAAACGCTGCAAAAACATGCCTAGAATCGCTCTGAAAAACAGCTTCAAAAACCTCTAACATTTCCAGATCTGCTAGCGGTTTTTGGTGTGCACCAGTCCTAACAGCTTATACTGTACATACTGGGTGTAGCAGAATATCAGCACACACACTGTGTCTATATTAGTAGTAAACTAGCTGCAGCGTGTGCTGATCTCTGCTACCCTCAGTATGTACAGTATAAGCGGTTACTCTGTGCATGTACTGACAGTAAACTAGCTGCAGTAGGTGCCAATGTCTGCTGTCAGGCACAGAGTAACCGCTTATACTGTACATACTGAGGGTAGCAGAGATCAGCACACGCTGCAGCTAGTTTACTATCGGTACAGGCACAAATTGCTGATCTTGGCTACCCCCAGTATTAACAGTATAAGCAGTTACTCTGTGCTTGCACTGATAGTAAACTAGCTGCAGTATGTGCCAATGTCTGCTATCAGTGCAAGCGCAGAGTAACAGATTATACTGTAAATACTGAGGGTAGCCAAGATCAGCAATTTGTGCCTGTACCGATAGTAAACTAGCTGCAGCTTGTACTTGTCTCTGCTACCCCCAAGTATGTAGAGTATAAGATGTAACTCTGTGCCTGTACTGTACAGCTGACATTGGCACATACTGCAGCTAGTTTATGATCAGTATAGGCACAAAGTAACAGCTTACAATGTACAAACTGGGAGTAGCAGAGATCAGCACACACTGCAGCTAGTTACTATCAGTACAGGAACAGAGTAACCGCTTATACTGTACATACTGGAGGTAGCAGAGATTAGCACATGCTGCAGCTAGTTTACTATCAGTATAAACACAAAGTACAAGCTTATACTGGAGGAGGCAGCAATTAGACACAGAAGCTAGCTTCTATCAGTACAGGCACAGAACAGCAGCTGAACTTACTTTACATACTAGAGGAAGCAGAGATCAGCACACACTGAATGCATCAGTATAAGCAGAGTAACAGTTTACACTGTAAATGCTGGGGGTGAGAGAGATCAGCGCACCATGCAGCCAGTTTACTAACAATATAAGCACACAACTCACACTCTACATATTGGGATTGATAGGTTACCATCGTAAAACAGGTTACCAAGCAAGCTTTCTGAATGAACCAAATATGACATTATTGTGCAAGATGGCTGCTCCACACTAGCTGCTGTTACTGGGATGGTGGGAAGGCCAGGGAGAGGGAGAGGGTTGCGGATTTCCCCAAGATGGCCCTTCCATGTGAAAAGGAAAGTAGGATAAGTACACGGGCAACGCGGGGTTGTCAGACATATGCCAGGATGTTCCTCTTTAACTGACTGTGACAATATTAAAAGCCAGAAAATAAAGACATTCGGGGCCTTTAATTCCCTGCGGAACAGATCCAGTCCGGGACGACAGTCAACAGTTGTGGCAGCAGTCTGCTCCGGAGCCAATTAATCTGCTAACAAATTGGCTGAATCATTTTTATAATGAAGTTCATCTGTTTGCCCAACTGTTCCTCGCATGAAAAAATCCTGTTATTCTTTTATTCTCCCTCCGTCTTCAGCATTCAGCAAATCACAAAATCTAGATGCTGAAAGCAGCACTAGTCACCCGCCGAACTGCCAGGCTAAGAAGGGGTCGCTCTCTTTTTTAGGGTACGGTAGATGGACATCTCAGCTTAGAGGGAGCCGGTCTAGATTTTAGGGTGCAGTTGACGTACATCCAGGCTTAGAGGGAGCCGGTCTAGTTTTTAGGGTGCAGTTGACGTACATCCAGGCTTAGAGGGAGCCGGTCTAGATTTTAGGGTGCGGTAGACGTACATCCAGGCTTAGAGGGAGCCGGTCTAGTTTTTAGGGTGCAGTTGACGTACATCCAGGCTTAGAGGGAGCCGGTCTAGATTTTAGGGTACGGTAGACGGACATCCAGGCTTAGAGGGAGCCGCTCTAGTTTTTAGGGTGCGGTTGACGTACATCCAGGCTTAGAGGGAGCCGGTCTAGTTTTTAGGGTGCGGTTGACGTACATCCAGGCTTAGAGGGAGCCGGTCTAGATTTTAGGGTGCGGTAGACGTACATCCAGGCTTAGAGGGAGCCGGTCTAGATTTTAGGGTGCGGTAGACGTACATCCAGGCTTAGAGGGAGCCGGTCTAGATTTTAGGGTGCGGTAGACGTACATCCAGGCTTAGAGGGAGCCGGTCTAGATTTTAGGGTGCGGTAGACGTACATCCAGGCTTAGAGGGAGCCGGTCTAGATTTTAGGGTACGGTAGACGGACATCCAGGCTTAGAGGGAGCCGCTCTAGTTTTAAAGGAGAACTGTAATGAGAGGTATATGGAGGCTGCCATATTGATTTCCTTTTAAGCAATACCAGTTACCTGGCAGCCCTGCTGAGCTATCTGCCAACAGAATCACACCAGAAGCAAGCATGCAGCTAATCTTGTCAGATCTGACAATAATGTCAGAAACACCTCATCTGCTGCATGCTTGTTCAGGGTCTATGGCTAAAAGTATTAGAGGCAGAGGATCCGCGGGACAGCCAGGCATCTGGTATTGCTTAAAAAGAAATCAATATGGCAGTCTCTATATATTTCTCACCACAGTTCTCCTTTAAGGCTGCTTACACACCAAGACGTTACAGGCGCACGTTAGTGCGCCTGTAACGCTCCCCCAACGCACAGCAATGTAACACAAGTGGGCTGTTCACACAGCCCACGTTGCGTTACATGTAACGCTGCACGTTCTGTGCAAAGTGCAGCATGCTACGGCGTTGGAGCGGCTATAGCCGCGTTAGACTGTTTGCACATGCGCAGTGGGGGCGGAGAGGAGGCGGGGAGAGCCAGCTACAGTAGCCGCGCACATGGCTACTTAATATTCACTGCACTGGCGGGCGCTGATTGGCCGGCGGGACCACGTGATGCGGAGTGTCTCGCTCCGCATCACGTGGTCCCGCTGGCCAATCAGCGCCACTCTGGGAGACATTATAGGACTCGAGCCGCCTAACGCGGCTCACTCTACCGTCGGCTCTTGCAGCACCATACGTTGTGTTAGGTGCACGTTATGCGACCTTAACGTGCCACCTAATGCAACGTCTTGGTGTGCAAGAAGCCTAAGGGTATGTTAGAAGGACATCCAGGCTTAGAGGGAGTCGCTCTCGTTTTTAGGGTACGGTAGACGTACATCCAGGCTTTGAAGGAGCCGGTCTAGTTTTTAAGGGAACGGTAGACTGACATCCAGGCTCACTACAGTTCTCCTTTAAGGGTATGTTAGAGGCGTAGACGGACATCCAAGCTTAGAGGGAGTGGCTCTCGTTTTCAGGGTACGGTAAATGGACATCCAGGGTCAGAAGTCAGTTAATCTCTTTTTTAGTGTATGGTAGACGAACGTCCAGACTAATGCTGGGAATACACGGTTCGTTTTTGCCTTCGTTTAAACCTTCGTTTCGATTGTGCCTTTTGTCCTTTTCGATCCCGAAATAATCGGTCATACGGTTAATATCACCACCCACGGTTTCGTTTTTTTTTTCGATTCTGATGGTTTCGTTTTTCCAATGATCGAAGGCTGCAAAGAAACGAAACGAAAATCCCTTTTTACAGGGACGGACTAGCATAAACGAATATATAATCGATCTGAACAGCCATCAAGCCTACCAATGGCTCGATTAGATGGATAAAGAGAGATAATATCAAACATGTTCGATCACTAGTCG
Source organism: Hyperolius riggenbachi (assembly GCF_040937935.1). Lineage (NCBI taxonomy): Eukaryota > Metazoa > Chordata > Amphibia > Anura > Hyperoliidae > Hyperolius > Hyperolius riggenbachi. The sequence continues at coordinate 32,005,001 of NC_090647.1, forward strand.
TTCGTTTTTGGGGTCTATTAATCGAAACTATAATGAGATTATGACTATTTTCACATACGTTTTCAACACTCGATTCGTTTACCGAACGAATCGAAGGTTTAAACGAAGGCAAAAACGAACCGTGTATTCCCAGCATTAGAGGGAGTCGCTCTTGTTTTTATGGGGCTGCTGCATTTTTTTTTTTTATTTATTTTTTTTTTTTAGGAGGCAGCTGCAATTCTGCATAACCTTACAAAAAAAAATAAAATAAAAAAATAAAAAAAAAATAAAAAAAAAAATAAATAAAAATATATATATATATATATATATATATATATATATATATATATATATATATATATATATATATATATATATATATATATATATATATATATATATATATATATATATATATATATATATATATATATATATATATATATATATATATATATATATATATATATATATATATATATATATATATATATATATATATATATATATATATACACACATACATACAGTGGAGGAAATAATTATTTGACCCCTCACTGATTTTGTAAGTTTGTCCAATGATAAAGAAATGAAAAGTCTCAGAACAGTATCGTTTCAATGGTAGGTTTATTTTAACAGTGGCAGATAGCACATCAAATGGAAAATCGAAAAAATAACCTTAAATAAAAGATAGCAACTGATTTGCATTTCATTGAGTGAAATAAGTTTTTGAACCCCTACCAACCATTAAGAGTTCTGGCTCCCACAGAGTGGTTAGACACTTCTACTCAATTAGTCACCCTCATTAAGGACACCTGTCTTAACTAGTCACCTGTATAAAAGACACCGGTCCACAGAATCAATCAATCAAGCAGACTCCAAACTCTCCAACATGGGAAAGACCAAAGAGCTGTCCAAGGATGTCAGAGACAAAATTGTAGACCTGCACAAGGCTGGAATGGGCTACAAAACCATTAGCAAGGAGCTGGGAGAGAAGGTGACAACTGTTGGTGCGATTGTTCGAAAATGGAAGAAGCACAAAATGACCATCAATCGACCTCGCTCTGGGGCTCCACGCAAGATCTCACCTCGTGGGGTGTCAATGGTTCTGAGAAAGGTGAAAAAGCATCCTAGAACTACACGGGAGGAGTTAGTGAATGACCTCAAATTAGCAGGGACCACAGTCACCAAGAAAACCATTGGAAACACATTACACCGCAATGGATAAAAATCCTGCAGGGCTCGCAAGGTCCCCCTGCTCAAGAAGGCACATGTGCAGGCCCGTCTGAAGTTTGCCAATGAACACCTGAATGATTCTGTGAGTGACTGGGAGAAGGTGCTGTGGTCTGATGAGACCAAAATAGAGCTCTTTGGCATTAACTCAACTCGCTGTGTTTGGAGGAAGAAAAATGCTGCCTATGACCCCCAAAACACCGTCCCCACCGTCAAGCATGGGGGTGGAAACATTTTGCTTTGGGGGTGTTTTTCTGTTAAGGGCACAGGACAACTTAATCGCATTAACGGGAAAATGGACGGAGCCATGTATCGTGAAATCCTGAACGACAACCTCCTTCCCTCTGCCAGGAAACTGAAAATGGGTCGTGGATGGGTGTTCCAGCACGACAATGACCCAAAACATACAGCAAAGGCAACAAAGGAGTGGCTCAAGAAGAAGCACATTAAGGTCATGGAGTGGCCTAGTCAGTCTCCGGACCTTAATCCAATAGAAAACCTATGGAGGGAGCTCAAGCTCAGAGTTGCACAGAGACAGCCTCGAAACCTTAAGGATTCAGAGAGGATCTGTAAAGAGGAGTGGACCAACATTCCTCCTAAAATGTGTGCAAACTTGGTCATCAATTACAAGAAACGTTTGACCTCTGTGCTTGCAAACAAGGGTTTTTCCACTAAGTATTAAGTCTTTTATTGTTAGAGGGTTCAAAAACTTATTTCACTCAATGAAATGCAAATCAGTTGCTATCTTTTATTTAAGGTTATTTTTTCGATTTTCCTTTTGATGTGCTATCTGCCACTGTTAAAATAAACCTACCATCGAAATGATACTGTTCTGAGACTTTTCATTTCTTTGTCATTCGACAAACTTACAAAATCAGTGAGGGGTCAAATAATTATTTCCTCCACTGTATATATATATATATATATATATATATATATATACACAACCTGCACTACTTTCCGCACAAACGCACATTCGTGCCGCAGAACGCTTGTGGGGAATGGTCTGTGGTTTCCACAGACAAGTGTGAAAGAGTCCTAAAAATTCTTGCAGGTGGGCAGATTGCTAGATAATTGTATGCAGCCCAAAATCAGACCAATCAAAAATTGTTCAGCGCAAAAACCGGTAAAGGATGTGTTGCTAGCCTACAGCCTAGCAGGGCTTTCAGTTGCTATGGAGAGGGTGGAGGGTCAAGGGTGTGACGCACATCTCTGAGATCATCCACAGATATATGCCCGCCCACCCCCTCCAGTCCTCCAATGATCCCTGCCTCAGCACCCCACACAATGCTCACTCCTTTGCATTCTCACTCCATATTCTGTGCCGCTGTACAAAGTAAGAAACAAGCATGGGGTACATAATACAGACGATGGTGTACACAAAAAATATGAAATACAGAGTTGGTACAAAATACCAGAGTTGGTACAAAATAAAATGGGGGAGGGAGGGGAGGGTTGTTTGAAAATTCATACTTAGAGGCAGTGCGTTTTTAGAATATCTAGTAGGAGTACAACTTAGCCTTAGTTCAAAGAGAAACTGGCCTAAGGTAGAGTGTATGCTTGATGTAAAAGGTGCGTTTTGAGGTATCAAAGGTTGGAGAGTGACGGATGTGATGTGGCAGGGGATTCCAGAGGAGGGGTGAAGCACGTGCAAACTCTTTTATATGTGAATGTGAGGAGGTGATTCTAGAGGACAACATTTGAAAGGAAAACAGTATTTCCACCAACCCAAAAAAAGTTTTCAGTTTAATTAAGGAATATGGGATAAAAATTGGAGCTTCCCGTTTGTTTTTTTAATCACTTACTTTATAATGGAATTGAAAGCAATAATCCCAGCAAAGCCTAATAAACAGCCCATTTGGGCTGCAGTAATGCTGGTGTAAGCCGGAGAGATCAGGCAGGATGGCGGCGCTCCAAGTCACAGGTGAATAGAGGATTTCATTCCAGCCGCTGACAATGGCGCTATTGACGGCAGCTCACCTCGGTGCCCCGTGGCAGAGATAAGATGATCCGGCTCTGCGCCAGACGTCATTCCTGCCAGGAAGCCAGAGGACCGAGAGGAGAGACAGCATTACAATGCTTCCTTAAAGTGTACCTCAACTCCGCATGCTCATTTTAAATTAAAGTGGACCGAACTCTTGCACAGGACACAAGAAAAACAGAGAAATGCACCCTGTATGTATTAGAGAGTTTAGTCTGTCTGATTCCCCCTCATCTGTGACTAAACACAAGTTGTAATGTGATCTCTCAACTGTGTCAACTCCGTAATCTCCTCTGCCACGGCAGAGCAGCCAATTTGTAAACACTATGTCTGATTCCATGAAAGCAGGAAGTAGAAACAGTGCAGATTTATTGAAGGATTTAAATCAGCTGTAATAAGGAAATGCTTTTCTAAGGTTGTTATGCTGCTGCTTATCTTTTAGAGCAGAGAGGAAGTTCTGAGTTCAGGTCCCCTTTAATTTAAAGGTATTTGTAGGTTTATGTCTATGTTCTCATCTCAAGCTAAATAAATTGTAGATGGGACATCACAGAATATGCAGACAGAAATCACAAAGACATGAGAAATGGGAGCTCACTGAGATAAAGTAAGAGGTATGTAAGAAATCAGCTCTCTCAGACTCTCTTCTCTGTGG